>NC_134476.1:22523369-22611926 GCF_964194025.1 Convolutriloba macropyga | reverse complement strand
ATTTTTGTCGGTTTTTAGGTTTATCCAGCCTCAAAAGCCAAGGAGCCTCCTCTAGGTTTTGATTATAGGTTACTGTATAGTTTCTAGGCGTAATGGAATTTTTTTCAAGATTTCAACACCTCGAATTTTAGCATTTTTTTGAAAAAAAAGCATTTTTTAAATATTTTTAACATTTACTGTCATTATTCAAGATTTTTCAGCGTCAGGGTTCAGAAAACCTGCTTAAGAGTTTGATAATATGCATCTGCATAGTTTTTAGTGGTAATGGAATGGTTTTCAACTTTTTATTATCACAAATTTTATCGATTTGTTTTTATAAAACTTGCAATTTTTTTCAAGTTTTTTGACAATTTTTGTCATTTTATAGGTTTATCTAGCCTCAAGAGCCAAGGAACCTCCTTTAGCAAGTTATTGTATAGTTTCTAGTTGCAATGGAGTGTTTTCAAAGTTTTTAATATATAAGGAGTTTTCGCATTTTTTTGAAAAATTTTTGGCAATCTTCATGTTTAAATTGTTTGTCATTTTTTAACGTTTTTCCATCTAAGAGCCAAGAAGCCTCCTTCGAGGTTTGATACTAAGCTGTTGCTTAGTTTCTAGAGTTAATGGAATGGTTATTATTATTTTAGTGACTCGAGTTTTTGAAATTTTATAAATTTTAATTTGAAAAAATTTTTGAAAAATTATCATGTTCCAAGTGTATGGATCTTTATGAGCCAGTGAAACTGTTTAAGGCTTGAAATAGACATACTAGATGGTCTCTTGAGACAATGCAATGGTGTTCTGAGGATATTAATATCGCGAATTTTAGCAAGATTTTGTTAAAATTTGCAATTGTTTTTAAAATTTTTGAATATTTTTGTCCTTATCTGAGTTTAACGATCATTACTGGCCAACGAAGCTTTTTATGTCTTGCAGATGGGGCACTTGACAAAAATCCAGAGCCAAAAATGTTTTCAAACATTTTCTGTACTGCGAAATGTGGAGACTTTTCTTGGGAATTTTGCACTTACAGTTTTTTCTATAAGATTTAAATACTAACAAGTTTAGAAAACTTGAAGTTGTAGAGTCGAATCTCATCATCAAAAAATTCAGAGGTCTCTCTCGCTCTCTCTGTGTGGGCTGGCGTTTCTTTACTTCTTCCCGCTCACGTTTAATCTCTCTCTCTCTCTCTCTCTCTCCTTAAGTCTTTTGTTGATGCCGCACTTCAGCGGCTGTTATGTGGCGTGATGGCTTCGTCTATTACCCTAACCTCAGGCCCTTTCAATCAAGCTTAAGCTAACCTCACTTAACAGTGGCTAGGTACCGACGAAGCCAACCGCTCGCCGGTTGTTTGAGAGCAATTCGCCCGACATTAGTCGGTTATGTTAGTTAATTCTAGGCTTAGTTTTTTGTTTAAACCAATGTTCCTTTCTGGCTAGTTGTTTATTATTGTCTGCATGCGGTGTTTGACATTTTCTTACTGTTTTTTTTCATTGTTTGCATCTGATTTTTCTCTAAACGGTTTTCCCAATCCATTCATTGTCCGTTCTAAGTCTAGTTCTGTGTTCAGTCAATGAAAATTCTTGGAATTTTTTCAGGACTTGTTTTTAGTTCGCTTTACCTTTTTGTCACGTTTTTCGTTTTACATAAGTCACGACTTCCACATTTCACGACTTACCTCTCTCACTGTTTCAACTGAATATATTGTAAATTATTTTACACATTGAATTATGCAATGTAGTGAATACAGTCAAAGTCAGAAGAGGAGAATCAAAAGAAACAGGATAATCAAAGTATCATTAGATTATCAAAGTTACTTAGAACGGTTGCTAACTGACAACTTTATAGCTTTCAGTTTAGAAGCTTAATTAAGCATAGTTTTAGATTCTAACTGAAACTGCACGCCGAATTGGAACACTTTTTGAAACTTAGGAAAGAATACTGTCAATTAGCTATTTCAATTCTGTCAATCTCTTCGATTTTCTTTTTCTCTTTTTCTGATTCAATCACAATGTACGTCCTGCGCGTCAAAGGCAACTATTTTGCGGCAATCTTCTGGCTATGTTTGACTTTCACTGCAAATAGATGTTGGTTAGCGTTACTTGCCCATATATTAGTTTTCTGTTGCACGAATTTTTTGTTCGCTGGACTTCTAACATTGCATTGGTTTCTGCATGTTTCGTAACCCAAGAGTTATTCCCCTGTTTAAGAACTTTCTGCAAAAATCATTGTTCTTGGCTGAAATGTTTTTCACTTCGTTGTCTTTCCTAGATCTAATATTGGATTTTTGTAGTTTCATGCCAAATTTGCTAAAGTTAAGTAAAATATCTTAAACAGTGTTATATTTAAAGCACCCACGGTTTTATCAGATTTTAACAGCTTTTAATTCAGTAATTCAGCAGTTGCTCGGTTAGAGCAGAAGTTTGACATTGATTGAATGCTCGATTAGAGCAGAGGACTTCCAGTATTCAGGCTCAGTTAGAGCAAAATATATTCAGAAGATCAGTGGGAGGGGGGGGTGTTATTGAAATTTCTCTGCTTTGGAACCATTTACATGCTCGGAGAGAGAGAGAGAGAGAGAGAGAGAGAGAGAGAGAGAGAGAGAGAGAGGGGAGAGAGGGAGAGAGGGATGGAGGGAGGGAGGGAGGGAGAGAGGGAGAGAGAGAGAGGAGAGAGAGAGAGTGAGTGAGTGAGTGAAAGTTATTCTATTTGTTGTGCTTCGGAAACATGTCCATGCTCGTATAGAGCGGAAGTTACTCTGATCTGTTTCTTTGATGTCTTGGCTAGGATAGAGCGGAAATCTAGACCTGATCAGGAATCCAACCTACCTCTGTGTCGAGAAGAGGTGGAGAAACATGACCTTCTGTCACTACTACAGAAGAATTTTCCTGCAAATTGACATTTTCGGCTGTTGCCCATTATCTTGATTTGACCGTATTCGAGAGATTTCGATCGTGCCCAAGATATCGATCGTCAAGACCACGTGAAGTGATCTGTTACTTTTGTTTCCTGATTTGTTGTATTTGATCTGAATTAGTAAAAGACTAAACATTTTTTAAACATTTGTCAAATTATACTCATTTCTAAACATTTGCTTGACGTTTGGTTTCACGTCTAGTGATGGTGTTTTTCACTGTTTGTAGATCAACAGATTCCGTAATCTTTTTAAATCTTGCTTTCTTGGTTTTAAAAATTGACATCAAAATCTACAAATATAACCTACTTTTCTTTCTTGGTCCTGCAATTAATTGATTCAAAAGCAAACTCATTTTTATTAAAATTAGTTGTTAGTTGTACCATTGGGAGTTTGTAGACTAGGCACAAGCCACAGAGTAGTTTTTGCAGGTTAATACAAGAAATAGAGCCATTCAGCTGGTGCTTCCTTAGATGTAACAGTTATGATAATCTTTAACTTGGCATATATATCTGGATCAAACGTGTCTTTTAACTATGTTCCTTTATTGTTAATTCTTCGATGATTTGTGAGAATACGTACTGCATCATGATAGCCTGTTAGTAGTAGAGGCTTAGCAAAGGTGGGGGGGGGGTAAAAGGATGTACCTATGTATTAACATTAGGTATAGCCTTTTTTCATCTAATTACCCAAAGATGTACCTAAAAAGAGAGCGAGAACAATAGACCTGTCAGATTATGTTAATTACCCAGGGGTAATTATCTTAAATACCCCCAGGGAAATGCATCCAGTTTTCCACTCTAATGCACTTCAGCTAATCTTATCTACCTAACCTTTTTTTTCAAAGAAATAATTTTTTTTATCGGATAGATCCAGCAGGTGCTCAAGCTTTATGAATAAAAATGTATAATTTGACATTTTCTTTTCTTTCCATTTGTTAGTTTTCGAAAAAAAAACAGTTTTCTATTTTTTTGGAAATTTTGTGTTTAATTAAAAAAATGTTTTTTTTTATGTAAATGTTAATTTACTTAAAATATTTTTGATTGAAAATGTCGTTTTTTACATAAGGTTTTTGATGAAAAATGCATAGTTTGATATTTTCTTTTTTTCCATTTGTTAGTTTTCAAAAAAATCGTTTTACTAAAATAAATATCTTTCAAAAATGCCGTTTTTTACATAACATTTTCAACGAAAATGCAAAGTTTGATGTTTTTTGTTTTTCTATTTTTCCATTTCTCAGTTTTCATTTTTTTTATGTAAAATTTTTTATTTTCTGAAAAAAATATTGTCTTACTAAAAATAAATTTCTTTCAAAAATGTCGTTATTTACATAAGGTTTTTAACAAAAAATGCAGATTTTGATGTTTTCTATTTTTCCATTTTTTGGTTTTTGGAGTTTTTTTTATGTAAAAGTTTTGTATTATTTTTTTTGAAAAAAATGCTGTTTTAATATAGTGATTTTTTCATAAGATTCTTTTACTATTTCAAAAAACGAGATTCTGAAATTTTTTAACCAATCATATAATTTGTATAATTTATTTTGAAAGAAGTTATGATTGAGAAATTCTGTTCATTTTGTGTTTTGTCTCAGTTGAATATCAGTGGTCTTAAAAAAATGTAAAATACTCCGATACTTCCTTTACTTCCTTCAACATCTTTTCTTTCGACACTTCATTCTGATTTAGATTTCGCTCCCAACAAAGATGAATCAAAATTTAAAACAACAGTAACCGATAACAACATCGAATTATTCTTTGAGGTGGATTGCACAAGAGTAACAATAAAAACACAGACTACTAGCTTAACACTTCCGAAAGATTTGTGGAGAACTTTAGAGGCTGTTAGACATCATAACCTCCACTTAGCGGAAGAAAAAGTCAACAATTCAGTACTTTCTCTCCCCACTTATTTTCAAGCCATTGAGAGAATTCGAAAAGAACAAGGACTTCATCCTCTGAAAAACAGCAAAAGTATTTTGTTCCCGTACTCTCGTGACATAAATCACTACGGTGTATGGTGGGTAGAAGACATGTTCTCCAAACATGCTGATACTTTTTCTACAAAATCTGAAATCTTCGATCTACCCAATTTCCAAGACCTCATTCTTCCTCCTATCCAAGAAAATGACAATGATGAGAACCCATCACCTCGTCAAAATGTTCCTTTCTCGAACTACAGGTGCTCTCCAATATAAGTCTTAACAGTTGCTTGTGTTAACTTGCTAAATTCTCCCTCACGTGACATCATTTGTTACGTCACGTGTTGTTACTAAAAATAGAAGTGACATAACTATTACGTCATGATGCACACTCAATTCTCATTGGCTACGACTTCTTTTGCATGATCTCATTGCTTACAAAGCTTATTTTTCGCAATTAAACTCGTTTTTAATCAAATTTCATTGGTTCCATTTATCAAGTTCTTTCTTGAAGATAATTCCTTCATTTTTTGCTTTTCGTTTTTAATATTCAGTTACCCTTATTTACACAATTTTTCCTATTTTTGCTTTAAAAACTCATATTTTACTTCATTAACACGCCACAGATGGATCAAAGTTCAGTCTCAGCTGACAGCAAAAAACCCTACGCCTTCCCCTTCCGCAAAAGAAACCATAAGGGAAGACCAGTTATTCCTTCTTCCCAGTTTGATTATCATAATGAAAGCATGTATTCTTTGTTTAATGATATCAACGTGAAAGTTGGGGACACTGTTTCCAAACCAAATGAGGATCACCAAGGAAACAACAACCTTTGGTCTTTCCAAGAATACAGTAACCGGAAATTTCGAATCAGCATCCCTGAGGAAACTATCAACACAAGCTCGAATTGGTCCCATTTGAAAGTCTTTCGCGAAAATGTCGAAGGTGAATTTGTTCTGCATCAATTTCTGATGCTGTCGGTCTGGGAATTAAAGATTTTCATTCAAAAATTACCCGAGATGTTAAAAGAGGCACTACAATTTGAACCCACAGAAGTTACTGCAAAGTTTGTGATTGATGAAACTTTGTTCCAACCATCTGATGTGGAGGAAAAAGCAAAATTCGATGTGCTCTGGGAGTTGAGTGAGACTGCCAGACAAAAAGTGTGTGTGACAAGAACATTTTTCCAAGATGATCCAAACCGATGTTATTTCACAATCAAGCTCTTCACTCGAGGGACTGAAAAGGACAGTTTTAGGAGGAAATGCTTTCTTTCGGTTCGAATTGGGGAGCTGCAGAAACTACATCGAATGAGCAAAGAAAATATTTCAGTGCTGAACAAATTCAAAAACCAAACAAAATCGCAAAGTGCATAGAAGTATTTGTAAATTTTTATATTGTTTGTGATGTTGTTTATCTATACATGTTCACTTTTTGAATTAATTTCTTTCAAAACAGTTGCTTGATATGAATATTGAGGAAATTGCAGAGTTCGAAAAGGAAATCGGTCAACGTTTTTTTGGAAACACAAAAAGGAAAAATTATTTTCTAGCTGTCTGTCGAAGTTTTGACAAAAATGTAGATCTAGATAAAATCAATAGAGAAGTTCCCTTTGGAGGTCTAATAGGAGTTGGCAATTCAAAGTTAGAGAAACTTTTGAATTGGTCAAAAGTTTTTCGTTTACATGCCACATTTCATGATGCAACGGGATACCTGAAAACAAATCTAAATATTGGTCCGGGGTACTGTTATATGGTTCCATTCCTTAATTCAAAATTAAACTTTTGTTTCTTGGGACATATAACAGGTCTGGTATATTGTTGTTTTCTGAAATTGTCACCACGATTCCATTTAATCGAAGTGTGAATCATTATTTCCTAAACACGAACAAAAATCAGTTGCACTCTAATGACAGATCATAACAATCACGCAGCTGACTTTATTTTCGGTAATAGCAATCAGGAGCGACCTCCTTGGAAAATTTGCGAGCGCACTTGCTCTCGAACAGCTTTTTTGTCAATATTCCAGTGCTTAGTTGTATTAATACTTTTTTTTTCAATTATCAACCTTATTTTTGTCAGAACTTGTGACGAACAAACAGTTTGGATTGCTATTCTTTCAAGTGCTGTAGGTTACATACTTCCTAATCCCAGAGCATAAAATGAACAAGATTATATCAACGAAGGAACTCATTCTGATGTATCTTGTTGGTCCTTCTGGATCTGGGAAAACAGTTTTCATTAATGATATGCTGCAAATGAAAACTTTTCAACGCTCGTTTGATCGAATTTTATATTTTTATAAGCACTTTCAGACAATTTACGATACAATGATGCAATCAACTGCAGGCATAGAATTCATTCAGGGTGTTGACTTTGAATTAATTGAGAACTTACCAGCTGACGGCACAAAATATTTACTTATATTCGATGACTCATTAGACATTCTTTCCAAGTCGGAAAAATTCAACGAAATTGCGACAGCCGGTAGACATCGAAATTTAAATTGTGTTTATATCAAACATAATCTCTTCCACAAAAACAAAACTGGACGTGACGCCGTTCTTCAGACTACTCACATTGTTTTGTTCAAATCACCCAGAGATGTGCAGCAAATTGATATCTTTGGAAGACAACTGGGTCTGGGAAAACAACTAAAACAGTGGTATGATGACGCTATACAAGAACCATATGGGCATCTTATGATTGATTTGAGACCATCTACACCTGATTTGTTAAGATATTGTTCAAATGTAACTTCATTTCCTTCAGAATTCTTCGTACCGAACAGTCGTGCTCGTAATAGTGATATTAATGATAAACGCACAGAATTTTAATACTCTGAAGCTCTTTCGGAATCTCAACAAGAAGTTTCAGCCAGCTTTTCTGCTACATTGTCCTAAAGAATTCATCAGATTTCTCTGTGAGTGTATTGTAAACTTGATTGAAGGAAACCTCACAGGATTAAGAAGAAATCAGTTTACTCGCTTCCAAAAACAACTTAGAAAGCTCACATCCAAATCAACAACCCTAAGTTCCAGGAGACTCATATTGGGTTCAAAAGCTGGAATAACAATTTTAAGTTACATATATCAACCTTGTATGAACAAGTTTTCAACTTTCTTCAATGAGTCAGGTCAAAAAGTTTGTTCTTGTTCCAAAAGAACTGTGGGAGACCAGAAAAAAGAAACTATCAGAACCCTGCAGCGGGATCTATAAAAAAGAAGAAACAGTTTTCCCAGTTATCAAAAAAGCGAAAAAAGAACGTTCCGAAAAAACCAATCGTCCACCTAAAGAACTTAAGACAGACCTGGAATTTCACTACAAGAACTATCCTGAGACATTGAAAACCATGAAAGAGATATACGAAAACAAACGGTTGAAAATTTCACTTTCCAATACAATTATTGTCGACAACGTTGACACAGGAGTTGACATAAAAACATTCCTTCATTCAATTAAATTGAAGAACGCTCCAGTTGATCCAAACTATTTTCTAATTCTTAAAGTTCTAAATCTGAGACCACATCTGGTTAAAAACAACATTTTGAGGACACAGTATGGCTCAGACTGGTTCAATTACAGTTTCAGATAGAATCAAATTGCAGAAGTTGTATAACGAGAGGGAACCAGCAGCTTTCGGTTCTATCAACAACCTAACAAAAACAAGTGGAATCAGTCGCGAGAAAGTTACAGAATTTTTACAATCAAAAGACTCTTATACGAAGTACAAAGGAATCAGACGAAAATTTCCCCGGCTAAATGCGCATGCTCGCTATATTGATGAGATTTGGTGCTTGGACCTTGCACAAATGGATAAACTATCACAATGGAACCGAGGTATCAGCTTTTTACTCGTTACTGTAGATGTTTTTTCGCGATACCTGCGAGTAGAACCATTACGGAGAAAAGGAGCAGAGGCCGTGAAAGCAGCTTTTATCAAAATGTGTTCAAAGAAGAGCGAGCTCAAATTCCCGAAAAAATATGGTTAGATCAAGGAAAAGAGTTTTTTGGCGATATGGCCAATTTCTGCGAGGATGTGGGAGTCAGATATTATCACACTTATAGTGAAACAAAAGTAACTTTTGGCGAGAGAGCTATGCGTACCCTGAAAAATTTAATTTACCGCTACCTGGAAGAAAACGACATTTTATCCTACATCAAAGATCTGCAAATGTTTGTTGACGTCATTGACTCAAGAATCAATAGTAATATTGGGTTGGCGCCCAAAGATGTAGTGAATGCTGACTATTTGACTGTCATGTACAAGCGAATGAAGCTACGAAAAAATACAAAGCCCAAGTTTCAAGTAGGAGATAAAGTTAGGTTGGCATTAGCAGAGAGCAAATTTCAAAAAGAATATAAACCTCACTATACACATGAAATTTTCTTAGTTCGAAAAATAAACACTTCAGCGCCCTTCCCGACATATTTTGTTGTCAGAAAGGTGAAAACATTGATGGAATCTTTTATGAACAAGAATTGTCAAAAGTTACAATCATTTTTCAATTAGTCGCGCTAGAAGGTGGACGGTTACAATCTACCTTATTTTAAAGGAGTTCCTCGTCAGAGGGGGCGTGGTTTTGGAGCCTTGGCTAGAACAGTCGCTAGGACAACTCTTCCCATTCTCAAGAAATACGTTTTACCTGCAGCAAAAAAATTGGACGAGATGTAATCGAGTCAGCAATTGCCGAAATTGGTGGTGTTTTATCAGGACAGACTTCGATTAAAAAAGCAGTAAAGAAAACTGCAAAATCAACAATACGAAAACAAGTTGGTGGAGGTATAAAAAAGAGGAAAAACACTAGACAAAGTATTACTCGACAAAAAATTCGGAAGGAGTTTCTGAAGAACCTTGACTAATCATTCTCCCAAACAAACGTCACACAGAACAGTCAAACATCATGAATTCGTTTTATCTAGAATTGGTATCCAAAGCTTCCTCTCAAATTTATCCTTAAAATACAATGGCTTCGTTCACTAATTTTCTTCCCGACAAAATTGAACTGGATGGATCTTGGGAAGTAGCGTTAGTCGAAGTATCGTTTCCCGGTATATGTTATAACATTGAAGGAGGATTGATGACATTTCACTATGATGCGAAATTGAAACATGTCTTCGCCATTCAATCAGCAGTTTTTAACTCTATGGATGAGTTTGCGAATAGTCTTACGGATAAACTTAAAAAAGCACGACATCCCAAAAACTTAGATCCTCAATTTTCTATCAACATCGACAAAAAAAAGTCGAAGACTAACTTTCTGCAACAGAGAATCTCAAAATGTATCATTCAGCAAAAGTTTGGCTGCTAACTTTGGTGTTGAAGCTGACAAACCCGTTATGCCTTATTCGAAAGGATCATACAATACCAAGTCCTGGGCAACGGCAGATCTCCCTTTTGATATTACTGGAACACATACAGTTTTACTCTACTTGGATATAGTTGAACCCAATTCAGTCGGTGATGTGACATGTCCTCTTCTACGCTCGTTCCCGTTCAAACACCGAGATAACGATGAGATTTTTAAGAGATCTCAGGTTGTGAGTTATCGCAGTTTCGAACACTTGAGATTCCATAAAGTAATCAAATCGAACTTGCACAGTATACATGTAGAATTAAGAAACGCAGCTGGACAGCTTGTTCCCTTCTTCCCTATTGGTCAAGTTCAGCTAACCTTACTTTTCCAGAGAAAATCTTGATCATTTCCTCAATTATCATTATAAAAAACGGTCAGCTAAACTGCAAATGAACACCTTGTCTCACTCTATGCTCGACTTTTTCGGGAAAGTTCCTATTTTAGACCCCATTCTTTGGTCGAATGAACAACAAATATTTCCAACAAATTCCTTAAACGAGTCAACAATCGAATTTCAATTGGAAACAGATCGTAATATTTTTACTGACTTGCGATCTACTCGATTATTCATCAGAGGAAGGGTTATTAAAGGAGATCGAACACGTTTAGTTAGCGCCGAAGAAACATTATTGGTAAACAATGCTCTTCGTTCTCTTTTCTCTAATTGTGAAGTCTATCTAAACAATGAACAAGTTCACAGTGCCAATTCTCTTTATGCCCATCAAGCTTTTGTCTCTGCTGAATTTTCAGGAACAAAAGAAACGAAGGAAAGCTTATCTCAATGCCAAAGATGTCGATACGAGATAGAACCAAACGATTTTACAAAAAGAGCATTTACAGATACTGTTTTTAAAAAGGATAAAGATGATTTTACTTTTTACGGTCCGTTAGCAATAGGTCTATTTACTCGTGAAACTTTACTTCTCCCAAATGTCAACCTCAGATTGAAATTGATACGGTCATCTCCAGCGTTCTATATGATCGATACTGGTGGGCTGAACTCTGAGGCTATAATTTTGGAAGCTTGCCTTTTTACTAGACAGGTAGCAATCTCAGATAACTGGATGAGAAGTTTCAAAAGCAGACTGCTGCGAGAACCTGCCCTGTTTTACTATAATGAAGAACTTTCTAAGACGTTTATCATTCCAGCTGGACAGAATCAGTTTATACAAGAAAATATATTTTCAAACAAGCCAATTCGAATGATTGATATTGCTGTGAACCTGATTAATGAGTTCAGCGGAACATACAACACGAATCCGTTCCATTTTCGTAAATTTGGTCTTCGTCAAGTTGAAATTGTGCGTGGTAATCAAACTATAGTTAATTTGCAAACGGAAAATCATGTGAGAGCTTATGCTGAAACGATGAAAGCACTAAAATTTGATGATGACGGTCCTAACATTCAATACAAGGATTTTGAAAACCATTTTCTTTTATTTTTTGATCTTACTTCAACACAGGAGGCCAATGTCGAAATGCATTTTCCTGATGTAGTTGGAGCAGGAATTCGTTTAGAGCTCTACTTTGCTAACAATTTGACCAATACTGTAGAGTTATTTGTTAGTGGTGATCGTATAAGTTCAATTGCAATTGATAAGGAGGGATCAGTTACTAAAAATGGATAATCAACAACTTCTACATGTTGTCAACAGGTTCCCACACCTAAAGTTCAAATATCTTGGTTCCTTCCCTGCAGATCTTCGACCAAAAAACTTACCTACAAACACGTTTTGTATAACCAACATAGATCCATCTACTCAACCGGGCTCGCACTGGATTTTGCTAGCTAATAAAAATGGAAAGTTGTTCTACGGTGATTCAATGGGGGAAGTTTTGGAAAAATATAGCATCAGCACAAAAGCAAACTTTGGTTCATTAGTACAGGAAAAACTCCAAGATTCAGAATTATGTGGTTTATATGCTATTTATTTCGCACATGTGTTATTTTCTAAAGTCTTGTCTAAATCTTTAAATGATTTTCAAATATTGAAGTTCTTTGCTGATGTCTTGTAAGTTTTGAAAACCAAAATCTCTAAATGTTTAAACCTTCATCCGTAAAATGATGCAAATGGTTTTCAAAACTTTGTTATAAGGTTTTGTAAATTTTGTACTTAGTTATTTGTATGTGTATTTGCATCTAATTCAGTTATTTTATACAATAAAGTTTCTTCAAAAGACATTTTGTCAGGTAAACAGTGAATTAAAAAAGATAAAACGAAAGAAGGCTAAAACTTTACAAAATCCAAAGAAGATGAGTTATATATCTAATGGAGTAGAGTGAATTCCGTCTTCACAGACTTTACGCTTGGGATAAGTATGACAGTCCCACTTTTTTGAGTTCATACGTGCATACTTTCTTATTGTCGACTACGCGAAATCCTCGGTTAGTTGAAAATGCTCGCTCCTCATCAAACAATACTTTTCTGTATTTGGCTAAGGGTTTCTCGATATTGTTTTTGTTGAGCCCCTTACTGGATAATTTTACAGTATCTGATTGCTCATCGTAGCAGCAATAAGTTTTTGAGCACAAACCAATCATTTCTGAGCATCTAAATTCTTCTTTGAACAAGCCTGGGGTTCTCTTGTCAAAATTCGCATGCTTGTCGCAACATTCTCGTGGGAAAAAATTGCTGCTTGAGTTTGCTGCGAAATTATCACTGCAGTCGCTCTGTCTCATCCAGTACCACAACGATTGCATTTCTGGTCGAATGATTTTGTCAAGTTTTTCCTCACTAAACGCCATGTACGGACTGTCGGTATCCATTTCAATCAACTCATATTTGTTTTGATCGCAGAATGAGAAAAAATTGTACTTGAGTTGTAACATTGTAAGCTTAGCGTACTGCAGAATAAAAAAACCAACAATAATTGGTTCTTTATGTATGATACGTGTCTTGTTTAACTCCACTTCATAAATTTCTTGCGGCAACTCATTTAGGCTCTTGAAAAACTTGTTGTTGATAAACTTATCAACTTGCGGTCCCTTGACGTACTTTGTGTTTGTATGCCTGCTACGATCCATTTTTTGATATCCGTAAGAACTGTTTCCTATGAGCTTCATGGTTTCAGCAGCGACAGTTGACTCTTTGTTTCGGTCTCCTTCGCGGCGTGCGTCGACAACGTTTTGCACAAAGGACTGGAAGCAGCGGTGAGGAGTGTATTGTAGGAACCAAAAAACGTCTCTTAGAATCACTCCTTTTTCCAGATAAAATAACAAAAGGGGAGTTATAATTGGACCGCGTTCAAGCTTGAAACTGGATTTTAGCATTTTCCGTGGTCTAGATAGCAAATGATTGCGTTGTGCATAATCTTTCATGTGCTCTCCAATGTCATCTCGTCCAACTTCACAATTCTTAAAAATAGGAGGAAAATCTTCAAAGTAGGGGTATAACTCCTCTGGAACCTCCGGACTACAATCAACAACTCCGAACAAATCTTCTCGTTTGATTCGTTCATAAGAGCGCTTTTGGACAGTGGTGGCACAAATTGATGATTTTTCTTCACGAATTCTTTTACCCCATTTGTGTTATCTGTCTTCCACTTTTTCCATTGACACTCCCAAATTTCCACAAACCTGTATCCCAATCTCTCGAGATAATCTCGCCGATCATTATCTCGTTCCCGCTTCTTTAATCCTTTTTCAATATCTTCGAATAATAATGGTTTTTGTTCCTGACAACGACAAAAGTGACAGTAGCATCCCATTGCCTCGAACACTGTGTTGCAATGAGAGCAAAAACCATCAATAAAATAACTTCCAATTTTTTTCTGTTTCTTGTGACTAAATTGTGATTGGATTGTACATTGTGGACGCGTGGTTTGCATGTAATCAATTACCTGCTGTTCAAAAAACTTCTCCAATTCCTTTTTGGGTAAAACTTTGAAGTGTCCTCATTGAACTCACATTTTGTGTAAAGTCCCGCTGGCATATCCTTGGTCATCGAAAATTGGTAGAGTTGACTCGCATCAATGCCTACTATGGACTTGCACACATTCTCAGACTCTCTAATCTTCGTTTCCCCAACTTTTGCATATCGCGTGAAGATTATCGATGGTCCTCCTGTCAACCATTTTCTGATGTAGATATCATAGTCTTTATCTTTCTCACAGAATGGGAAAAAGGTTGCGTTCGTTGACGAATGAAGAAACCTGTTTGCTAAGTTGGGTAGAGTGTAGCCCAGTTTCAACATATCTACTTGTTGTGAGTGGTAAAAATCAATCATTTTCAACATAGCTTCACTAGTTGGTTCCACATCTTTATTATTATACCACTTGAGAAAGTCTTGAAACGTTTGCATATTGTTGCTGCGCCAAATGTTTTGAAGTTCAGCGTAGTTGTCTTCCGCACTCAAGGGTCTGTTTTTCAGCTTGAGTTTTTTCAGTACATCGTCATCTCTCATCCCACTGGATTTCAACTGCAAAAACTTCTCATGCTCGAATGCTAACACATTGTGATTTTTCAGTTTTACTCCAGAAGCTCTCAATTGGAGGTAACTGAGCCGCTTTTAACTTCTCTGTAGAGTCAAACCACTCATAGGGGAAAAAACCCTTCTTCTCACTTGCACCGTATGCCTTTAGAAAACTCGCCAAAGATGAAGTCCCCCCAAGGAAGTTCAGAATATCTAGGAATTGTAAACCTAAGAAATTTAACCCAATATACTTGTTGCCTTGACGAATGACTTTTGGAACTACGTTCTTCTCTAGGAGCAGATGAGACAGCAGATACTCCTTGATAAGGTTCAAGTTGTATCGCGAGCTATTGAATCCAAACACAGGTACCGTACTGTAGTAACTTTCAAAATCCTGTATCAGATTTGACAAGGTTTTCAACTCCCATTTGTATCGTTGAGTTTCGGGATCTTGATCATCATCATCATCATGATCTATTCCTGCTTCATTGTCAAAAAAATTTCTTTCCATCGAGCGTTGCTCATTTTCCATAACTGGGACTAGTCCTCGAACTGAGCAGTATTTTTCCTGCAGCTGTGAAATATAAGTTTGTAGCTTTTCCTTCATTATACTTGCACTTTTTTCGGACAGTGCAACAAGATTTTGAACAAGAGTTGATTCGGATCTTCGTTGCAGATAAATACAGTGTCTGGATTAAAATTCGAACACATCGAGACACTTATAGGAACATGTTTGCCTATCCAGCTTGTCATTTCAGTGTTTTTGATTGTACTATCATGCACTGTTATTGATTGGAAATCGTATACAATTGGATTGGGGAAAAGTCTAAGCTCATCTGGAACAATAATGTTGAATTCTTCTAATCTATCAAAAATCGTATCGGAAAGTTGATATGCACCACTTGCATATTTGTGTTGAGTTGTCTCAGAACAATGTTTCATATGGTTCACTAGGTTATATGATCTGTCATAGAAGTGATCACAAATATAGCAACGAAATTTTTTTAGGAACTTGTTGATGTCCGCTGTTCAACAGATATGATTTCCATACCTCAATAAAGATGTTGTCTGAAGTCGATTCATCGATGAACGACGAGTTAGTTCTGCAAACATTTTGGAGTCATCATCTAATAGTATAGTAAAAATTTGAATGTTCCTATCAATGAGTTCTTCAAGAATAGGAATATCGTTTTCGTCTATTCCTTGGAAATCTACGCCGTCAGCGCAAAGTTTTGATAGGAATTGCTGTAATAAGTTCTTTGTGTTCTGTTGAAGATCTTCGTTTCCATATAAATCGTAGGCTAGTGCTCGAAACATACATAAATTATCTCGATAAGGAACAAGCTCACCATCGGAGACAAAACATTTTACCAGAGGGTTTCTAAGTAAAATTGATGGAATGGGCAGGTCGATGCATCCTAACGGTACACCGCTCAGTAGAAACACAAAGAAAGTAACATTTGTAACACAATAAAACTTCCATTTGGTATCAGGGCGCTGTGTTAGGAGATTGGGTAAAAAATCGTCGCCCCTTAACCTTGTTTTTATCAGAATCAAATCAGAATAATCAGAATTAATAACTGGATTTAGAAAAAAGGGATTGTTATCAGCTGCGTAATAGTACCGAAATTCTTCGCGGTCTTGGACGTTCTGCAGAACGAAACCAAACGATATATTAACTTTCGCAGCACTTGGTAGCTCATGGTAAACAACAAGAAGCTTCTCGATAACTACCTCTGGATTTAAATCCTGTAATTTAAAATTATGTACCTTCTTTTTCGAGAGTTCAAGTACTGAGTCTCGTAAGAAGTGCTCAACTGTTTGTAGTTCACTGTGAAGAGCGGGAGAGTCTCCGTAGACTGACAGGTCAACCTCTTCGTAGTTGATGGGAGATGAACCTTGGTGGATGCTCTTTCGTGATGAAGAAGCTGATAATACGTAGAGAACGATAAGGGACAACTGCTACAAGAAAACTTTTTCTTCACAATCAAAGACGGTCTATGTACAGAAGCAATATGATGTTGTAGTTTTGCATCGTCGCCAAATGATTTGGAGCATATTGAGCAGCTTTTTGAATGAAGCTTCTGATGTCTGCTCATATTGGACTTTAGAATGAGTTTTTCGCATGAAGGACACTTTTCCTTTGGATTAGAAGTTCTTGGCATTTTTTCTAAAATCAAAACGAATTTTCTGCTGAGAAATTCATTTTGGAATACTATAACTTTTCATACCGTTTTGTTACAATGAAATGATAAATTAATGTAGAGCTAAATAACCTTTTCTTAGTTGAAAATGAAAAAGAAATGGGAGACAATTATTAAACTGAATTTAACTTTGTAAAAGGATGAAGTGAAAATTTATCCTATGCTAGATTCCATTTCTCTCACTCATGAGATCTCATTTTTACATAAACTAATACACAAGATTACACTTCCAATTAACTACATGAAAAAAAGAAAACTGTGCCTCAACATTAATTTGATTTTTTTTGAAGTATTTTAAAATATGCTCAGTCAACAGTAAAAAGTCAACACTCAAATTTTTTTTAAATATATTCCCAAAAATTTCTGGTCTCTTTCATCAATTGAAATTCTCTGATTTTTTTTATATATGTCTAGAAGTTTTGATCTTGATCAGTACAATATTTTTCTCTCCCTAAAAGTAGTAGATTACTGTTCATTAAAAAGTGTTAATGTTAGATTTTAGTCAACTCAAATGAGGGCTACTGTAAACAATTAGTTCAGCTACGCTACTTTTAAACATTATACTATACTCGAAAGACTTTTTAAAACTAGAAAAGGGAAAGATTAATTGAATTATCAAATTCAACTACATCATCAAGGAAATGATAGGAAGTACAAACAAAAAAATTGTTACCGGTGGAATTGAAATATAGAAGACAATAATATTTAAACAAGAAAGCAATAAACACTCATACAAAATTTAATCAGAAGCTCTTTAATCATGCTTGTAGAATGGGATTGGACTCAGATCCAAAAAGTTGAGCATCCCCTCTACGGTTTGCGGGAGCTTTCTCGGAGTACTCGTTTCGACTTCAAAATTTAGCACCCTCTTTACTCCCTTTCTCTTCGATTTTTGCAGCAACTGTCAACGAGCCTCCTTTTTTGGAGCACTCTGGAAGTTTTGGGTCTCTTCATCCCTCTCTTCATCGCTACTGAGTTAAATGATATCTCTGTCGTCCCTGATGTTAGCATCACCGTGCCCTGTATTATCAGCTGCGTTTTCAAGTCCGCTGCTGTAATCACGGGAAGTATTGGGAGAATGACCATGTTCTGCAATTCTGTCACACTCCCAAAGACCTCTCTAATTCACTCACCAACATCGTGTTGGAAATTGGATCTCCGGAAATCGGTTTGAGACCATAGTCAAACACACATAGTTGCCTCCTTACACTCACGCCAACATCCTTGGTGTTGTGTAACCGTCTGATAGGAATGTTGACGCTGTGTAGTTTATTTGTGTGCCTCGCTTTCTCCACTCTTGTGTACTGCAGTGAACTTGGACCAGTTGCGCTGAGTATCTCTTCGAAATTTGAGAGCAGGACCCTCGGAATTTTTTGGAGACTCTCCGCCTCCCAGGGATCTGTGTCAATCAATCTCCTTTCCCTTACCAGGGCAACATCTGTTGTCTCGTCGCTAGTATAGATCACCAGTCTTTCCTGACTGTTGATCTCCACAACTCTGAGGCTCTTTGTTGAATCCATTATCTAAACAAAACAGAAATTAAAAACTGAACAATTCAGAACCAGAAAAAGCTGTACGAACAGTTTACAATTTACAGAGAATCAAAATTAGTAAAAGTTAAAATTGACTTGTTTTCATTTTAACATTCAACATTTAAGGAAAAATACTTACGAGGTAGTGGTTTGTAGACAGTTCCAGAAGTTTTCAAGTAAAAATAGTAGCTGCAGAGCTTGTAAATGAATTAAATCTTTACTTGAATTATATTTTACTTGAAAATAGAAGCGAATTCAAAATAGAAGCAATTTCAAAATAGAAGCGAATTCAAAATAGAAGCAAATTCAAATATGAACTATTGAAAGAGAGAAAGACGAGTGAGATTTTTTTTGAAGAGAAACAAGTCAACTTGATAAGCGAGAAGAAATTGAGCAGAGTGATTTTGTTATTCAATGAATAAACAGAACCACTTCCTTTTTAACAAATCCGTTTTGATTGGTTAATATTTTCTGTTATCATTTACTTTGAAAAAGTATTGTGGCACAAGTAAAAGAGTACAATTGAAAGATTAGTAATTTTCTTTGTGTTAGAAAACAGAGTCTTAGGATACAAAAGTTGTTAACAACCCATTGTATTCAAAAACAATGGAAGGAGACTTTTGACTCTTTTGAAATGATAATTAACTTTAAATCCTTGAAATTTCGAATCAAGAGGCTTGGTTGATTCAACAATTTTCTTTGTTCACACAAAAAAAGAACAATATGCCTCATTATTTTTAATTAGGAAGCCGGGAATCGAACTTCCATTCCCGGGGCATGATTTGCTCAAGCAGTTCCGCGCAGCTTGCATTGCGTACTGTGCTACGATCGCCGATATTTGGTAATTATTCTTACTTTAAGTTGAATAGCATTTAAACAAAAGAAATCCAACATAAGTCGAGTAATACTTTAATTGATATAAGTGGACGCAATTCCCCTATGGTAATTAACATATTCTGACAGGTCTATTTTTCTCGCTCTCTTTTTAGGTACATCTTTGGGTAAATAGATGAAAAAAAGGCTATACCTAATGTTAATACATAGGTACATCCTTTTACCCCCCCCCCCCCCCCCACCTTTGCTAAGCCTCTACTACTCCTGTTCGCTTATCACTGCTAACATTTTCAACAATGAACAGGATGAACGAGTGACTACGGAACGAAGATTTCACCTAGCATTTTCTCAACTCTAATATGTTGTTATTAGCTACTGTGAAGATCATAGTTAGCTTAAAAATTGGATACGAAAATCACAAGCGTAAAATATTTTTTAATCGCTTTTCGATGTTTTTATAATAAGTGGCAACATAACGCAAACAAATCTTTTGTCCCAAAAAGTGCCCTCAGTAGTTTCCGATTTATCAATATAAATGATTTTTATATTAACGATTCCATAAAACTGAAATGAAAGTTAATTATTGAGTCAAGTGATCCCTTGGGACAGTATTCAATGTGTTTTTCATTCATATTCTTTTTATTGCTTAAATGTCGTCTGTTTTATCTCCTGGCAGATGGAGATGCTTCATCGTTATTGTTGAAATTACTGTAATTTCATTTTCTATTAATCAGGTTGTTCAAATGCTTCAACTCGTCAACATCGGCAACTTCGACGAATTCTGATTTCCCGCAGCCGTTGTGCACCAATAAACAGTGGTTTTATTAAAGCACGCATAGTTTTGTCAGATTTAATTTAGCAAGTTTTTATAGCTGCGAAGCTGTAAGCTGAGCGTACCTATATTGTGGTGCTCTTGGTTTTTTACAATTCAAAGAATTTGAATTGTATTGGGGCGCTGTCTTTTTACGACTCGAAGAGGAGTATTGGAGAAGTCCTTTTTTTAATCAATTTTATTGGAGTGATTTTTGAAGCGGGAAATGAAACGCGTGAAAAAATTTGGAGTGCTTTTGGTGCTGAACAAAAGTGAAGAGCGGAGCGAAAAGAGAGTTGTTTTTGTTCATACCGCTGTTTTTGAGAGAGCGAAAAATTGATGTGTGAAAAAATTTTTTTTAAGCGAGCGAAAGTTTTTTTGTTCACGTGCGGCATTTGAAAGCAGTTTTGTGCAACTTTTGATGGTTATGAGGTTTGGTTATGATATTGTATTTGTTTTAGGCTTGTTTGGATACGAATTGAAGGTTTCAAGTAGTTAATTTGAGTTTAATGCTAATTTGGAGGTTTTTGATCAGTTTTGCTGATTTTTAGACAAAATTTAATAATTTTTTGCCCGTTTTTTTGTTTTACTGCTGTAAGTGGGATTTGAATAGAAGCTTGTTACCTAAAGAATGTTCAGGTACCAATTGACGAAAGTTTTCTTGGTATAAATTATATTTTCCTAGCAAAATTGACAGAAAAATTGAGAAATTTTAAACCATTTTTCTTAAATTTTTTGCATTTCTTTTCTTCAAATGTTGGACAAGTTTTTTTAGCCTATAATGACTTGCCCATTGCTTTGCGATCTTTCCCTTGCCCTAATTGGAAAGTGCTTTATGTTTCCTTGTACTATTAAAAAAACTCATTTAAGTTTTTCTAGCTTTTTTATCAATTTATTTCTGAATGCCGTTTCTATTCTTCCTTAATTGATTTATGGCATTTGTGGAGGTTCGGTATTCATAATAGTTGTTCTAGTTGTTTAGTCATAAGCATGGGCAATTTTCTCCTTCGGGTCGTTTCCGGAATTCTTCAGGCTATTTTTTTTTAAGATCTGTTCACACATTTTCATGATTTTTGAAGTCAAATTGGAGTAGTGATTTTGGTCACGCCGAAACAGGAAATGGAGCCAAAAAGCGAGTGGTTTTGCGGCGTGAATTTTCCTCGCTCTTATTTTAAAGTAGAGTGAGAAAACTGTGTTTGAACAAAAATTCGGTTTCTCGCTAGTGGTTTTTTTGTTCACATGCGGCATTTTGACATTGATTTTCTGTTTTTTTTTCTTATTTTTTTACCTGATTTTTTAAAAAATGGTTTCATTCATAGTCTAGGTCTAGTTTTTTTGTTTAGTCAATGAAAATTCTTTGAATTGTACGTCAGGACTTGTCCTTCTATGTTTTTTTGTTTCGTCGTCTGACGCTATTTTTTCGTTTTACATTTCACACAGCAAAGCTGAAAAAATCAAATTTTTGAATGACTTCTTCCTCTCAATAACGGCATTTGCGCGCGTGAGGTCATTTCTCACTCGCTTTAGCGAAAGTTTTTAGGTTTTTTGCGTGATTAGATTTTGATCATACATGACTTACCTCACTCAATAAAATGACTTATGCACTTTAAAACTTAAGTTTAATTTGAATTTGTTTAAGGTCAAAGGAACTCATATGTGCAGTAAAGGTCCCTAATAAGAGGCTTCTGTGGAATGAATTTTAACAAGCTTTATTAATTTATCGCTGAATGTTTTTTAGCCTAGTTTTTTGAGCGGCCTCAATTTTTTTTTCAATTTAGAACTGTATCTGTTTCTATCTCTATCATATGGCACGCAGGTCTATTCTTTCGCAGCTATTCCGGCAATCTGCCGGCTATGTTGATTCAGTAGTTGTGATAATGGTTCGATTAGAGCTGAAGTTTGACATTCGATTAAATCTTTATTTCATTCAAATTCTTTCATTGCTTAAGTGGCGTCTAATCACGTTGTTCAAATCGTCCAACTCGTCAACCTTGGCAACTTCGACGAATTCTGATTTTCCGTAATTGTTGTCCACCAAAACCGAGAATACGCGATTTTTTGCGCTAACTATAAGAACCGGTATCTTCCCTTGTCGAGAATGGATGGTTATCTTGTGGGAATCTGGCAGAAAAATGGTTACATTGTAGGAATCTGGCAGAAAAATGGTTATCTTGTTGGAATCTTGAAATTTCTGGAGGATTTCTACAAGATAACCACTTTTCTACCTGATCTGTACAAGATAACAATTTTTCTGCCAGATTCCTACAAGATAACCATTTTTCTGCCAGATTCTTACAAAATAATCATTTTTCTGACAGATTCCTACAAGATAACCATTTTTCTGTCAGATTTCTACTGGATAACCAATTTTCTGCCAGAATACTACAATATAACCATTTTTGTGCCTGGATCTCACAAGAAAACTAGTTTCTCTCAGATTAACAAGATGGCATTTGTAACTTTTGTTTAATATAAAAACTTTTCTGCGAATACCTTCGAAACTGATTCTTCTCTGAGAATTTTATATGCAACTTACTGCGCAACAACATAACGCTAATTGAGCTTGTAATGTATTGCAAAAATTAATTAAAATATTTGAAAAACTTATGAAATAAGAAAATGCGTTTGTTATTAGTTTGCATTTCAATGAGGCACAATAAATATGTCATGTACTCTACGTAAAATATGAAAAAATAAAAATTTTGTAAAATTAACTCAGTAAAGCATCTTATCAAGGAACTTTTTTATCAAGCAACGTTTAGTTTTCCAAAATTTTTGTTATCTTTTATAGAATCGAGGAGACAACTATACTGGAAATAAATTTCTGAAGTAATAATTTGAGCAGATTAGATATTATTAAACAATTGAAATGCAGCTCAATCGGAACGAACGCTTTTCTTATCAGAATCTTGCAAAATAACCATTTTTCCGCAAGAATCTTATAAGATAGCCATTCTTCTGACAGATTTGGCCAGATAAACCGTTTTATGGAAGAATCTTACAAGATTATTTTTCTGTTGGATTTTGGAAGATGACCCTCCATCACCTCAATCTGTCAGAATCTGACAGATTCCTGCAAGATAACCATCCGGTATTGACTAGGGTTAGCTTCGGCATTTATTTATTTCTGCCTCGCACTCGGGTAGTAGCCCGTTAAGATGGATGTTCTTGTTATTAATATGGTTTTTATTGTTTCTCAATGCTTGCGCGTTTGTTGACATTTCTGCCCTCGAAAAAAAATTGGAACCTCTTCTGTTTGGCCCATCAGTGTTTTTATGCCCATCATTACAATTTAAGTGTTGTTATATAGCACATTCTTCTCCAATATTCCTCTTCGAGTCGAAAAAAAGGCAGCGCCCCAATACAATTTAAATTCTTTGAATTGTAAAAAAAATGAAAGCTCCTAAATAATAGCCTTCGAGAGGCTGATGGCGGCTATTAATTAGGTGTTGTTTTATTGCATATTACTATGTAAAAATAGCACGTGCGACTGGGGGTGTAAAAGTTGTATGCCCACTAAGCTGGAGGGCCGAAACAGAATACTCTCATTATAGCTGCTATGTGTTACTCTCTTTGTATTACTGTCATTTTTCTGAATACCGTAACAGTTTAACTTTCGAGTATTTAGCTATATTTGTTTGAAGTGGAATATGAAAATGTCTCTCTTGATTCATAATCTTGCTGTATTCATAATGATACCTTCATCTATTTATTTTTGTTCTAAAGTATTTTTAAAATGACAATTTAATATTGTTGGTAGATAGAGAGTTAATCGAGTGACCACTGCGTGTGTTGTAGGTGGGTGTGTTTGGCTACCTTATGTTTGGGGAGAGTGCTTTGGGTGACATGTTGCACAACTTCAACCAGAGTGCCCTTACTGACTTCTTCAAACTCTCCTTCGCATTCTCAATTCTCTTCTCATTCCCTCTCGTAGTCTATCCTCTCAGAAGCAGTCTCGAAACTCTGCTATTCCAGAATCTTGCTCATGTTAGTACAAATGGTAACATAAGAACTTGTGCTCCTTCGGGTACATGTGGGGATCAGTGAATAAAGTAACTGTCCCTTCATTGTCGTTCGTATCAATAAGAAGTCATTGAATAATTTTTTGACCTTTCTATCGTGAAAAGTTTCGGCACCTTTGAACACCGTGAAAAATAAGAACCGTCTTCTTAATGCTTATCACTTTTTTCATTGCTGAGTTGAATACGAACACGTTCATGAAATTAGTAAAACTCCTCTGTCACTAATTTAAAGTCTTTTTAGTGTAATATTCATTAATTCTTCTTTAATTCTGTAATAGCAAGTGAGTTTGTTATATTAGTGAAATGATATGTTCTAATTTTAGCCATCGAGCCAAAAGCGAAGCAAAGTAGTACCGATCTCAAACTACAGGTACGAAAGCGAAATCGAGAGCACTTCGTCAGACGAGTACTCAAACTCGGGTCGGGATCCGAACAACAATACCCGAAGAATCTCTTCTTCAACTGATGGTGGAAGTCAAGGTGGTGTTCATATTCCAAGCAGCAGATTCATGAAGATGACATTTTTCATTGTGGCCTTTACACTTACAACTGGGATTCTGATTCCACATGGTGAGTTTTGAGTGAATCTTGTGTAAAGTTTTACTGGTTCACGGCTGCGAAGCTGTACGCTGAGCGTAGCTATTTTGCGATGATCTTGTTTTTCTACGACTCGCAAAAAAGTAGTGGTTCTCATGAGGTTTTTGCATGAGGAGTATTGGTTATCTTGAGTTTTTTTTTACCTGAAGTACTGTTTGTTTAGGCGGTGTTTTTGACCTGAAAGCGTAACTGATTAAAATAGCCGTGTAGGATCTTTTTGCTTCGCGAGAGTTTTTTTACTCATGCGCTTTTGTTGAGTGAATGACTTTTTGACTTTGAAAAGTGTTCTGAGAGAACTGCTCATAGCTCGTTTTTAGCCGTTTTTCGACCATTTCGTTATTAATAGCCGCCCTCATCTTCTCAGCTGGCTATTATAGCGCTCCTATTTTTTTTTACTTTGTCGAATAAAAAAATGTATCGCTTTACCTCATTTTGCTGCTTTTTCAACATTTTGCGTGATATCTTTTTGACTTCTCTAGGCTAGTTTCTCTCTTCTCTCATTCTGCTAAATGTGATTTTGAATATCAGTTGCTCAGCAAAGCAATTCAAAATGAACAGAGTCAGTATAAAAAATTGAAGTCAGAAGTAGAAACGGGATAAACACATAAAGCCCAATTTAGATGCCCGCTATTTGGACATCGTTCCTATAAGTCTTAGTTACCATCTCTAATGCTTACTGGTATTGATAGTAGACCCTGTAGCCTCTCTAAGAAACAGAAGTACGTTATGTTCAACTACGAAATGCCATCAAAATAAATCGGACTTAAAAAATGTTTTTGTACAAAAATCTTTTTTTTTTCAATATCTTCTATTCTTTCAATCCCAATCATGCTTATTGGAATCAACGGCGGCTATTTTTCGGCAATCTGCCGGGTATGTTCTGTTAATAGCCACCTCAGCTTCTCAGCCGGCTATTATAGCGCTCCTATTTTTTTCGTCGAATAAAAATTTTTCGCTTTACCTTAGTTCACAGCTTGTTCAACATATTGCGTGAAATCTTTCTGACTCCTCTTGGCTAGTTTCATTCTTCTCTCATTGTGCTAATAGTTTTTTAGACAGCAGTTGCTCAGCAAAGCAGTTCAAAATAAACAGAATCAGTTTCAAAAAACGAAATCAGAAATAGAAACGGGGTAAACCCATAGAGCCCAGTTTTTGATGCGTGTTACTCGAACTTGATTCTTATAGGTCTTAGTTACCATCTCTGATGCTTATTGGTATTGTTACTAGCTCTTGTATCGTCTCACTATGAAACAGGCGAATGTCAAACTACTAAATGGCATCAAAATAGTTTGCACTTTAAAATTGTTTTTCTACAAAAATCATTTTTTTTATTTTTGTTATTTTTTTTCTCTTCTTTCAATCCCAATCGCGGTTATGTGAATCAACGGCGGCTATTTTCTGGCATTCTGCCGGTTTTGTTTTTAATTAATGTTGGTTTTTAATAGCCGGCGTCATCCTCTCAACGGCTATAATTTAGGCGCTCTCCTTTTGGTTTTTAAAGGAGAACGCATTTCCTTGAAAAATGAGCAGCAGACTCGAGCAACACTGTTTGCTGAAATTCAGCAAGAGCAATCACGTAAAGATGCAAAAGGATTAAATTTAGTCGTAAAAGGGACAAAGCCATCTGAGAACTGTACTGGCTACGATATTGTTGAAAAAATTGCAAATCAAATTGATGTATCTCTCGTGTCATCTGATGTTCAATGTAAATGGATTGGAAAACCACAGCGTGATACAGGAAATCAGTTATTGCTTCTCAAGTTTAAAGAAATGATAAAACGAAATCAGTTTCT
The DNA here is from genome assembly GCF_964194025.1 of Convolutriloba macropyga. Taxonomy (NCBI): domain Eukaryota; kingdom Metazoa; phylum Xenacoelomorpha; order Acoela; family Convolutidae; genus Convolutriloba; species Convolutriloba macropyga. The sequence goes on along the minus strand of NC_134476.1, from coordinate 22,585,554 downwards.
GCGTAAGTCAGTAGCATTGAGGGATTGTGTCACCAGACTTAACTAAAGCTGAGAGAGTACAGCAGTACAGTTTGCGATTGCAGAAACGTCAACTTGAAAGTCAAAATCCTGCAAACATATACAAAATTCGTCGTGGTCGTGTACAACAACAGAATTGACTACAGACCAAATGCTCCTCTCAAATTTCGATCCTCCTTCTTAACGTTCAGAGCATTCTATCGATTTATGCAACGATTTATTGCTTACACAAATTATTGATTTGCCTACTCATAAGCTTGGAAGTATTTTGGATCTAATTTTTTGCTCCCATCCCGACAAATGGGACTTCAATATTGTAGAGCGATTGTGCTCAGATCATTATCCTATTCTTTTAACAAATGTTGACCTAGATTACCAATATGCAAGTGGGCACGCTTATACGATCAGTTCTTTTAACGAGGCTAAATTTTCCTCGCATCTAACACTCTCACGATCTTTCGCTCAGGAATGCCACAACTTGAATCCTGATTTCCTATCAACGTTCTATCGTAAAGTATTTTGCGCTCTCAATCAAAGTCTTAACAGAAAACGGAGAAAACGCTTCGAAGCTCCATTCTATTATTCATCGCAGACAATGCATTGTTTAAATAAACTAAATACAGCTCGAAAACATCAGAAAAATACAGTTGAATGCCTCGAAAAGGAGCTAATGATTCTTATTGACATGGACAAGCAGGTCTTGTTGAACAGTGTACAGAGGTTTAATACAAATGAAGCGTTTGCTATGTTGAAAAGTTTAAATGGTAGAAGTTTCTTCCCTAAACAAATGTTCTACAAAAACGAGGTGTCTTTTGAAGGCTGTGAAAGCAAATCTTTTCAACAAATTTTTTCAATCAGTTTTTCAACCGAAAACTGAAATACGATTGAATGACCTTGTGTGCGGCAATGAGATCAAGTTATCTGATGTTCAGTTCAGCCTTGACGAAATTCAAAATTATCTTTTAAGGGTCCCCAGTAGCGCGACTCCTGCTTTTGATGGTATACCGCCGACTGTTTTAAGTAAAGCGGCACATACATTAGCACCATTCGTCCATCTTGTTTTCACATATATTATTAATTCACAATTTTGGCCCGAGAATTGGAAATGTGCCTATGTTACCCCTATTCACAAAAAAGGACCTCGAGCGGACGTTGAAAATTATCGGCCTATCTCAATACTCCCGAGGTTATCTTTAGTTTTAGAGAAAATTCTATTTGTTTATTTATCCAAAGATTAAAGATCGGCTGAATCCTAGACAACATGGATTTCGTGCAAAACAGTCTACAGTTACGCAATTGCTCACATTTCTGCATGAGTTATATCTGAATTTTGACGGAAACGTGGAACAAGTTGTTGTTTATTTAGATTTCAGCAAAGCTTTTGATTCTGTGGACCACTCCACGCTGCTTTCGAAAATTATTCAATTTGGTTTTGACGAAAATTTTGTAAAACTTATTAATTCTTATTTATCATCTAGACGTCAATGTGTTAAATTAGATGGTGTTTTATCAGAGAGCCTCCCAGTTACTAGTGGTGTTTCTCAGGGAAGCGTGTTGGGACCGCTTTCCTTTTTAAATTTTCTTGATGATATGATTGACGTACCCGAAGTATCAAAAGTTTTCTGCTACGCTGATGACACGAAATTGATCTGCCATGGCGAATTCTGCTTTAATAGTGCTCAAAATGATCTATGCTCGTTGCGGTTATGGGCTTATTGTAAATATTTGTCTTTTAATTCAGCTAAAAGCGGTTATTTACATATTAGTAGAATGTCATTGGATAATATACTTCTTGGTGATGTCGAGATTCCTTCGTTTGATAATATTACGGATCTGGGAATTGAGGTATCCAAAACGTTGAAATGGAGTCTTCATATTCAAACAAAAATAGTAAAAGCTCGTCGATCGTTCAATTACTTGAAGCACAGTGTTCCGTTCAACCTCCCATCTGGAGTTAAATTCAATTTATTCAAGGCATGTGTTTTATCGGTTCTTCTATATGGATACCCTGCTTGGTTTCCTGAAATTTCTGATCTACGGAAGTTAGAACAGCTCAATATCCATGGCCTGCGTTGGTGCTTTGGTTACAATGACTACTCCTCCCTGCTAAAATTATCCAACTGTCTGCCAATATGCTATCAACTCATCGAGCGTGACATACGTGTTTTTACGGCAATCTTAAACAACGAAAATTGCATATCTTTTGACAAATTTTTCAACTTGGACTCAAAGGATTTAAACCTACGAACACTTGATCGTGAACGTCTGGCGCTCACACGAGCTAAGAAAAGATGTACCGAAAAATCGTTTTTCTTCAGAGTTGAACGTATTATAAATGACGCCGCGGATTTACTTAATGTCAGCATCAATTTTTTCAAGGATACTTGCAAATCCAAAACCGCAACTCGAAATCTAATGGCAATGAGAAATGATAAATATGATTTTGACTTATCTTGCACGTGGTACCTTAGGTGTAGATGTAGTTTCTGTATAGCATGACTCTCTGTTTAATTAATGTTTTTCTAGCTGTTACATAATTTATATCATTTTTATCTTTGTTATACCATTTGTATCATCATCCTTGTTTATACCCTCAGAAGGTAATTGAAGTCTTATACTACTACTACTACTACTTTTTTAATTCGTTTTACATATGTCACGACTTTCACGCTTGACTTCTGACTTATTTCACTCACTGTTTCAACTGTATGGATTTTAAATTACGTAAGGCAGTGACTACGGTCAATGTCAAAAGCGCAAAATCAAAAGAACGGGATAAACCGATTAAGCCCGGTCATTGAGTCAAAGTGCATTAGGTTATCGAAATTCATGAAAGCGATTCCTAGCTGGTGTTGTTATTATGCTTAATAGCCTTCAGATTAGAAGCTGAATTAAGTGTAATTTTGGAATCTAATCGAATATGCAGAATTCACTCACCAAATAAGATCAATTTGACACTTGAAAAAATCCTGTCAATTTCTATCTCTTAATTTTTCTTTTTCTGGCTCAATCTCAATGTGCGTCAAGCGGGTCAACGGCGGCTATTTGTCGGCTGTGTTGCTTTTTGCACAAATATTTTTTGCCAGACGCTACATCACGATGTCCTGATATTACTCTGTTTTCAGAGCCTAATAATGCGTTTTCAGTTGCAAAATTGGTCCCATATTTCTCGATTTTTGTGTTGGTCTTTTTAATTTTATTTGTGAGATACTTGGGCGGACATTTTTGAATCGAAGTATATTGCAACGACAATTTAACTCTATGCGTTGAAAGCCTCTGTTTTCAAGAAGAGTTTTTCTTTTAAAAAAGTGTTCAATTATTCTAATTTGTTTTGTTTGGTTTACTGGAATAAGGCTTACTATACACTACCAAGGATTAAAAATTCATTGTTATTGATAATCCATTAATTTTGACGTTAAATGATTGAAATTCACAGAAAATTCGTTGAGTTCCCACAATTTTTTATTTTTGTCAGAGGACTTTGATGCCTCGAATTTTCAATTTATGGAACTCCTCTTTGATCCTTTTTTTTTAATCTAAAACCTCCACATTCCGGCATTTGTTCTCGTTTCCTCGCCAATATCTACTCAGATTTTTAGCCTAATCGATGGTCTTTTTTTGGTTATGTCTTGATAAGGTTCCGATGAGAATTAAAATATACTGCGAGTTTTCCTGGATCGCGGTTTTGTTAATAAACTATTTTTGCATTCAAGTATTAATCTCATTCATCCGTTTCGTTTGATTTTTCCCCAATATATTTTTCGCAATAAGTTTAATTTATTTATGGCAACGACATCTCCAACATGGGAGAACTATCCACTACGTTTTCAGATGCTCTGACGCCAAAATGGAATGTTTACTGGTTCTTCAGATTATTTTTTTTCAGCTTCTGTTAGATTAAGTTCAGTTTCTCAATGTTATATGCCTTATGAGCTCCCAATTTGTCTTTAGGTTGCACCATTACTGGCCATATTTTGAATTTTTGAAACTGGTTACTCCATGGCAATTATTAACCCAGAAAGTTGGATTTCAGTTTCACTCCATCTTTATGAGTTTTAGCTATTTTTCAACGAAAACATTTATTGTTTCAATAATCCGTTTTTATTAGCCGCACAACAATAGCTGGGACTATTATTGGCCTTCTCTTGATTTTTTCACAATTTAAAGAATTTGAATTGTATTGGTGCGCTGTCTTTTTTTTAAAGATCTGTTCACACATTTTCATGATTTTTGAAGTCAAATTAGAGTAGTGATTTTGGTCACGCCGAAACAGAAAAGCGAATGGTTATGTGGTGTGAAATTTTTTTGCTCTAAATTTGAAGTAGAGTGAGAAAACGGTGTTCGAACAAAATTTCGCTTTCTCGCTAGTGGTTTTTTGTTCACATGCGTCAATTTTACTTTGATTTTTACTGTTTTTTTGATTTTTTGGATCGGATTTTTTTCTAAATGGTTTTTCCAATCCATTCATAGTCCGTTCTAGGTCTAGTTTTCTGTTTAGCCAATGAAAATGTTCTGAATTGTAAGTCAGGACTTGTCCTGCTATGTTTTTTTGTTTTGTCAAAATTTTTGTTACGACCATATGACGTCACAACCACTTTTTGTCCATTCGTTCATGCAATTTCAACTGAAGTGCGTGCGTGACGTTGTTTTTCGTTCTTATTGGAGCGAGTTTTTTGTTCATTCGCGTGATCAAAATTTTGGTCACACTTGACTTACCTCACTCTCAAAAATGATTTCCTCTATTTGAAATTAACTTTTGTTTACTTTAATTCAAAGAGATAAGGTCAAGTGGATGTGTCACTCTAAATGAAGGAAAGCAGATCCACGAAGCGATAGCAATCTGCCAGCTATGTTTTGTGATCTAAAGATTTCAACGGGATTTTCTTCTTTTACTACTTGCTTAAATAACTCTCGGAAGATTGAATTCTGTGTATTATTCTCGTATGATTTCTGAATGATGTTATTGCTTCAATGATGTCAATGCTAAGATTTTGCTTGTTACGACATAGTTCAAATTTTAAGCAAATATTTTATAGTTTTGGTGTGAAAATAGATGTTTGCAGACACAAAAATGGTTTTGTTTGCTGGTAGATGTTTTGAAGTCTGATTATTCGAGTTGTTCCGGCTTTTTTTGGCCAAATGCAGTGTCCAGGTGGAATTTTGACTTTCAAGCAAAAGTGAATAGAATTGCCGTGTCAGATAATTTTTTACTGAGCGAGTTCTTCATGCGCTACGTTGAGTGGATAACTTTTTGACTTTGAATAGTTTTTTTGATTATGATACCTATAATAGCTAGCCGTTTTAAACCTTTGTCGTGTTCGTTAGGCTCATTTTTTTTTCAAGTCTTAGTCAGTTTTTTTTTCAATTTTAGCCCGGTTTTTCGTTGAAATCTTTGTCGATCAAAGTTAAAGTTTTGTCTATTGAGTTAATATTAAGATGTTTTCAATGTCTTATAATTATATCAAGGAAAAAGAGCTTTTTCTCAAATTCTGTAAATTTCTAGCTTTTTGGATCTTAGAACACATCAGTTTAAATCACTGGAATTAGCATTAGTCTTTTATTAACTTTTACGCCGCATTCCTTAAATTATACGTGAGGTGTTATGCTTCCATAAAATTTGTACATGACATCCTATTTGGGCGGTTTTCTTTGAGATTTAATTGGTTTATATTTAAAAAGTTGTGAAAGAAGTTTAAGCTCTTTTGTTTTCTGTTTTACTGTTCTTTTCATTTCACATGAAGCACTGGGACGAAGCTTCCGGAAACACTATTTAAAAAGGCAGTTTTTTATCGGATGCATTTTTTGGGACAATTTTGGCAGGAATTGATTTGTTTTTGCGTTTGAGTTTCAATTTCTCTCCATTATTTTTCCTGATTATCTTAATTATTACAATAGTTTGATCTTTCTGTCAAAGATACCCGCTACAAAGGGGAAGAATGAACTATCATTAATATTTTTTAAATGCTGCGATTGGAAAAACGAGAAATTTTTGTTTTTGGTTTTACATCTCATAATTTATTTCTGCTTCGGACCATTTGATTCAAAGAGTTTTTGCTTTCAGTTTCCAAGTATGATACCAGCTATCAGCTTCCCTAATGTTTCTTCAGGGTTGCAGAATCAATTTGGGATATCTAAATTTTCGAAAGTGGTTATTGTAAATATTTTCATGATCAGCTTTTTCGTGTTTTTTTCCAGATTTTGTTTACCTGTTTTGGCTGTTCAAATTAATTTAATGGGAAAAATTTCCTGAGCACAAAATATATTGCCCTCGTAAGATTTAGCAGCAGAATTTTTCTATAATTTTCAGATTTATTAATAGCCGCCCCAGCAATTCCAGGCGGCTATTATAGCGCTCCTAATTTTTACAATTCGAATTGTATTGGGGCGCTCTCTTTTTTTAAAGTCTGTTCACACATTTTCATGATTTTTGAAGTCAAATTGGAGTAGTGATTTTGGTCACGCCGAAACAGGAAATGGAGCGAAAAAGCGAGTGATTTTGCGCCGTGAATTTTTTCTCCAGTTTATTCATAGTTCATTCTAGATCTAGTTTTTCGTTCGAACCAAATTTCTTTTCTCGCTAATGGTTTTTGTTCACATGCAGCAATTTTACTTTGGTTTTTACTGTTTTTTTTTCATTTTTATGGATCGGATTTTTTCTAATAAAGTTTTCCAATCCATTCATAGTTCATTCTAGGTCTAGTTTTTTTTGTCAGAATCAAGTTTACATTTCTCGTTATTTTTTTGTTTTCGCTAGCATTTTGACATTGATTTTCTGTTTTTCTGCTTTTTTGTCTTGATTTTCTTTTAGAAATGGTTTTTTGAATTCACTTATAGTCCGTTCTATGTCTAGTTTTTTTTTGTTTAGTCAATCAAAATTTTTTGAATTTTTCGTCAGGACTTGTCCTGCTATGTTTTTTTACTTCGTCTAACAGATTTTTGTTTCGTCTTACCCTGACTTCTTGGAATTGACTTTTTCAATGACTTCAGTACTAAGTTATTCATTAAATTCTTTAGATTGTATTTCAGAACTTGTCCTGCTATGTTTTTTTTGTGTGCGTGACTTCATTAGGTCAATTGCGTGACTTACCTCACTCAAAAAATGATTTCTGAACTCACTCATGGAACTTTCAATTTTATGAACATTTACTGTTTGAAGTCAATAGTGTGCATCTAAGTAGTGCCAAACTTATATGCCCTAATTCCTGAGTAATAGAGTCTTGAGTTTTAATATCGAATATTAATTTTGAAAAAGCTCCATTAGGGCTTTTTCCTTGTAGAGCAAATGTGTCTCATAAAAATGACAGTCGGAATCTAACCCAAAAAGTCTAATGGTCTATTTAAAAGCTGGTGGTCGATCTGTCAATCTTATTTCTTTAGTTGTTTCAATTCATGGTAGGCCTCAAGCGTCTATCGCGGCTATTTTCTGGTAATCTGTCGGCTATGTTTTTATTGAAAGCCTTGGTTCTGCTGATCTTTTTGGATGCTTTTTAATGACCGGGAAATTTTCTCTCGAAGTTTTTGATCGTTAAAGTGATATAAATGCTGAGATTATTCTCTTTGCGACATTGTTAAATTTTGCGTCAGTTAATGTACTGGTCAGACTGACGATCGTTGTTTTAAAACAAAAAATTCTGTTCAATTGAATATGTGTAATGCCATTGGTGCCATGTTGTATGCTATTACTGATCCGTAGTCATCGTTTGTTTTCAAAGTGTTTGAGATTTTTTGGGAAGCTCCAACAACGGTTCGAGCTGCTTCTGTCGTTTTATATTTGTTCCACAACATTTTCTTGCTTGGATGATTTGACTTCTGGCTTCATTTTTTACGCGTTCATTTTATGCATTCAATTAACTGAAATTCGACCTTCTAATTATTGTAGATGCTAAATTATACCACATGTGTCCATGCCTCGCAGTCCATTGGCATGCTATGACGGTCCGTGGGACTTAATGTGAATCTATCAAAACTGAATGTGATATTAGTTACCCAATAAATATTCTTTCTTTCCGCTTAACGCAACTTATGTTGTATTTTTATGTTCTGCACATCCTATTTTAAAGCATTTTAAAATTTGGTCGAGATTTTTTTGCGGGCAAATAAGAGACTCAGAAAACAGCCTCTAAATTTTCTCAATTGGGATTGGTCGAAATAAAATTCTACTTACAGTTTCAGATTTCATAAATTGTACCGTTTCGTCTGAAGATATGATGTAAATCACATTTTCGTTTACATCAAAGCAACATTTAGTATCGAAGTTTCAATGTCTTTTTTAAAAGAACAAACGAAGCGATAGCGGCTATTATTGGGGACATCTTGGTTTTTTACAATCGAAGACTTGGATTGTATTGGTGCTGTCTTTTTTTACTTTTGTAAGATATTTTCACACGTTTTTGACACATGACTTTTAGCTTTCAAAACGGGATAAACAGGTAAGGCTCAGCTTGCATCAAGTTTCATCAGCGGCCCTTAGCTGAGTTTAGTAGTCCTTCAAGTGCTTAGAGTGGTGCAGCTAGTGGGAAAGCCGTAATTTGTGGTTAAAAGGTCATTTTAGGAGTTTTTGAGCCCAAAATGTTGCAGTTTTTCGTCGTTTTTCAAGTTTTTTGTTGGATCAATCTAAAATTGAGGCCGGTTAAAGTTTATAAAGGTCTTTTGCAGGACGTTAATACTTTTTATGGTCATTTTAAGAGCTATATGTTTTGGTACTCCAAACATAACACGCAAATTTCTATTAATTTTTTACAATTTTAAAGTTTTTTTGAACATTTTTGTCATTTTTCAGTCTGGGTGTCAACAAACCTCCTCTTGGGTTTAATAAAAGGTTATTGCATAGTTTCTAGTGGTAATGAAATGGTTGTCAACATCTTAAGAGCACGAATTTAGCTTGTTTTTATAAAACTTTCACTTTTTTTTTCATTTTCTGACATTTAATGTCTTTGAGTATTTCCAGTCCCACAGGCCAAGAAACTGCATCTAGGGTTTGATAATATGTTACTGAAAAATTTTTATTGGCAACGGAATGGTTTTCAACAATTTAATATCACAAATTTTAGCAATTTTTTGGTAAAACTTGCTGTTTTTTCAAGTTTTTGAAACTTTTGTCAATTATTAGGTTTCTCTAAACTCAACGGCCAAGGAGTCTCCTCTAGGTTTTGATAGAAAATTACTGCATAGTTTCTAATGGTGATGGGGAATGTGTTTCAAGATTTTTTATTACAATTTTTAGCGATTTAAAAAAAGTGCAATTTTTCAAAAATTTCTGAATTTTATTTGTTTTTCCTCACTGGCCGGGGAACCCTCATATTAGGTTTGCAAGTATGCTACTGCATAATTTCTAGTGATAATGAAACGCTTTAAAAGCTTGTGCGTTAGTTAATGAGTATATTGAATTGTGTCATATATGGCCTTCAGGTTCTTCAAGAGTTTTAGCAATGATAATTTTTTTGTTAAGTTTGTTTGATTCTTTTGGCTTCTCAACTTTTGAGATTTTGTCTTTTTGGCAGGGATTGTTCAATTGATCTGCTGGTCATTTACATTGTCTGGTTTTCATGCAGTTCTTTGGATTGTATTTCGGGACTTGTCCTGCTTTTTTTTTTTTAATTCGTCGTCCCCATCGATGATGGCTGCGACCATTAACTTTTTCAATTTCAGAGACTTCTACTGCTTTGCCGTTAATTTTTGTGTGCGTGCGTCATCTGTTCTGCTTTTTGGTCAATTTCGTGACTTACATCACTCAAAATAATGACTTCTGAACTCACTTCATGAATTTTATGATCATTTACTTGGTAAAGATCAATAGTGTGCATCTAACTTGTGCCAAACGTATATGCCCTAATTCTTGAGTATTAGAGTCACGAGTTTTTGAATTCGAATATTAATTGTGAAAAAGCTCTTCCTGGGTTTTTCTTATAGAGCGTATGTGTCTCATAAAAATCACAGTCCAAATCTTACCCAAAAAGTCTGGTGGTCTCTTAAAGGACTGGTGGTCGATCTGTCTATCTTATTTCTTTAGTTGTTTCAATTCCATTGAAGGCCACAAGCGGCTATCGCGGCCATTTTCCGGTAATCTGCCGGCTACGTTGTTTACAAACCATTTGCGCTGGATGCAGAAAGTTTTTCAAAAAATGTAAAGCTGTTGTCATGTTTGAGAAAATCTGCCTTTTCTAAGTTATTGCAAACTAGGGTCCTTTTCTAAGTCATCGAAACCTATTGAGTCGTTGTTTTTTGTTCATACTCTGCCCAATGTTGTTCGCGAAATGGAGGTGTAAAAATTTTGTCTAATTAAGTGCAATTGTTAATCATAAGTGGCTTTTTGAACCACTTTTTTGGGTTTTAATCCTTTTTCATGCCACTCTTTCACTGCTCCTTTACTGGTTTTGTGTCTGATGGTTATTTAAACTGAGTTGCAAGAATGGAAAATATTTTCTATTTTCAGAATATCAGAAAATGGAAAATATCTGTTCAATGATCAGTTGAGTTTTTCGAGGGGATTTAAATCGTACTTTAAATCGTATAAGATATAAATTAAACCAAACGGAGTGAGAAACTTTTGGATGCATCGGTTTGACCGTCTCCTGATAATTAAAAAGGACTTCGACTTGTATTTATTAGTAAATTGAGCGATCAGTTTTCCCATTACCCAAAGCATTTGGTTTTGAAGTTTTTTGAAATCTGGCATCACTTTTTTCAATTTTGGCTGTCGTATCCCTCAATTGGTACGCTTTATCTTCATTGTATGTGTAAAAGTTTTACGTAAACGAAATTATCGATTACGCTTGTGCTTAAAACGCAGTGATATATTATTAAACTTAATTTGAGTACAAGTTTGCGTTCACAGTTTAAAATAGGCCAGCGTTCAAATATGTATGCATTTTTATGACTAAACTTTGAAAATGTACCAACGGCTTTGTTTTAATTTTGGACTGCTACTCGATATGGGACTGAAGTTGTTTATCAAGTCAAATGCATATGCAGAAAACTTCATCTTGTAATGGAATTTTCATTTGGATGTGGTATGTTGTTTCTTAGTCTGGAAGCAAAATATTAAAATGACTCCAAATGTGAATTTTATCTTCTAAATTATAAGTCGTCAATCTTTGCTTAATTTTTAGTTTTGTATCATTTTTTTTGGCCGGAACGTTTTCTTTGGCTTTGAAAACATGCGCAATTGAGGACCGTTTCGTAACAGTTATAGTTTCGTATTCCAAAAGTCTGATCATTTAAGTCTGTAAATAAGCTTGTTGTGACCTGGCAACACGATAATATTTCCTGGGAATTTTTTTCGATTTCCACTATTGAACGAGATATCAAAACTAATTTTAATTGTTAGTTGCAGAATAGTTGTCGAATGCTGCATTATTGATTTATAGGGAAAATTAATTATTGCGCTCTATAAATTATCAATTACTGGCAGTAAAAAATGTTGTGCGCGAAAATCTTTAGAAGGGACAGCTTCTTCATGTCTCTGTAATCCCCAAATGTGGTACCTGCCAACTGTTATTACTGCCGAAAAATTTTGCGCTTACTAGACGCGAACAAAATATTTATAGTGTGAACTAATGCTTCCGTTGATTCTAAGCCGAAAATGCAGTGTTGGCTGCTTTATATACCACTGGATTTACCATCACCTTAATTATAGCAATACTCTAATTTATGTGATTCACAAAGGACATCTTGGAAAAAAGTTATTATGTTGCAGTTGAAAAGATTCTGGCTTTCACTGGTTCGACTGCTGGGATGCTGATATCTATGATAGTGCCATCCATCATCTACATGCGTGTACTCCCAAAGGCCGGTCCGAAGAAAGCCAAGCTGATTCTGTTCTGTGGTCTCATTCTCATGTTTGTGGGAACTTTGAATGTGTTGTCCACTTCTTCTAGTAGTACCGACTCTGTTACTCAGATTCTATATGAGAAGAGTCTGAGACGCCCTGATATGTTCAAAATTGGTAAGTTCGCACTAATTGTTTGACAGTTTGCTTATAGGCAACAGTTGTTGTTCAGCTTTATTTTCTAAAAGTGACGCTTCAATTCTAAGGCTCATTTGAACTAAATTTTCCCCAAACGTCCCCAAATCGGTTTCGCTATATCGTATTGACTATATCGTCAACTTCACAATCGGAAGCACATGTAGCCATTGTGATTTTTTCCTTGTAACTTTTTCTCTGGCTCTAATTGAAAAGATTTTTGAATTAACAGAAGTTAATTGAAAATTCTTGCGTTTGAACTTAAATTTAATGAAAGGACTATTTTACCATGTTCTTATGGTTCAATTTACTTCGCTTGATTTTGCTGTTGTTTTGTTGAACTATCCGTGCACAATTTTGAAGGTAAAACTTTTATTGCCAATATTTTAGGCCCATTGTTGGTAAATGTTTGATTTCAAGAGTCTATGCAGTATGATTAGTTGCAAACTCTCAACGAAATATAGCTTTGAATGCTCAAATTCGTTGCATGAATTACATACTCAAATGATAATTGGTTTAACTAATTGTGGATGGAAGGGGAATCTAACTTCCGCTTTAGAACATAAGCTTGATTTCAGAATAGGCCTAATTTGACATTTTGTGAAAGTATGCGACAAAATAATGGTCGAACGGCAGATCGTCCTTTTGTTTTATTCCCTAGCATTGTAAAGCCCCTTTTTACATGTATTAACATGTGTTTTGGAATTATAGAGATTAAGTGCACCAAATAGTCGCTGTGGCCTAATGCTGTTCCGCTGCGATTAAACAGAAACCACAAAAAAGCAGAGACAGGCTAACAACCAAATTCAATTTGAAAGGTTAGAACAACAAGGAGGCTCGGTAATGTGCGTTTGCATAAAGTTCCGACCCCGCTCATCCAAATTTTAGGCATAAATGTCTATCAAATGAGGAACAGATAGAAAACCCCAAAAATTCAAGTATTTTTCAAAAAAAAATGTGTATGAACAAAGATCGCCTTCGATGCAAATAAGTCATTGGAACAAAAAATGCGGACTTTAGATTGATGAGATCAGTAATTATTAATAAAGCAAGTAAAGACGAACATTAAAATCAAACAACAAATATTAATTACATTCAAAACTATGTCCATTTTAAAAAAAACTTACAAGCTCAAAATAGCGTCTGATAAAACTGAAACTAAACAAAATAACTTGTACTTCACTAGAAAACATATAGGACCACTCTATAAGAAGGCCCGGTAACAATCAGACAAAAAAGAAAAAAACAGCAAAGAAAAAAAAATGGCTATTTTTAAAAACAATTAATTTCAAAGGAAGGAAAACCATTAGATGGCAATTGAAAACGTCCAATAAATTTATGATCACATACATCTCTGTAGGAGGGCATTTGGATCCGTCATTGATCTTATTTTTTATGCGGTTACAAAAAGAACAACAAATAGAGACAACAAAAGAAATTCAATTGAAACTTGCGAGAAAACGCTGTCGAAGTCCTAAAGCCATATTTGGCCCCTCAAAATATGTTAAAATGAGCATTCCTCGAACGCCACAAAAGTGTTGTAGGCCTTCTCATTAATGAGAATAAGTAACAATTAGACCAAAAGAGAAAAAAGGCAAAATTAATTAACTACTTTGTTTTTTTTCGAAAACAATTATTTTCAAAGTCATGAAAGCCTTTAGCTACAAAATGAAATAACTAAATAGGTTCGTCTTTTCGTCCGAAGGAAGCGCTTGAGACCTTTAGAATTTTTCAGAATTTGATTATTCAGAATTTGTCGTACCTCTACAAAAAGAACGTTAAATGTAGACAAAAATCAAAAATTAGTTTACTCTTTGTGCGAAAAACCCGTGCCGAAGCTAGTAAATTCTTAAAGAATTCTTTATAAAAACATTAGATTTTGTACACTTGCACCCTCCCTCGACACCAATAATGTCATATGTGACCTGTAGTTGACGCGACTGAGTAACAAATAGACAAAAAGGAACAAAAATGCGAAGTTAAACAGCGTTAAAGTTTTTTTTTAAAACAATTATTTTCAAAGTCATGAAAGCCCTCAGTTAGCTACTCAAATCAGAATAAAAGCTCATTCATTCCTTCATGGGTTGCCAATGAGACATGTAATTATCCAGATAATTTCATACGACTAAGAAGACACATTAAAAACGACAGTTAAAACAAAAAAATTTAATTAAATTCTTCGAGATAGGGTTGTCGAAGCCGTTAAAACCATAATCTATGCCTTTCAAGACTTAAATGTTCAGTAGTGCCCTATTTTGAACGCCAATAATGTAATTTGTGCACTGTCAGTAGTGTGATAATGTGACAAAACGATAAAAAAAAACAGAAACGGGCCAATACCTAAAAATAAAAAAATTGAAATCTGGTAGTATGAAAGCCAGAAAACCATAACTTAACGATCGAAACCGTAAAAAAGATTAAAATCCAAAGAAAACAACTGGATGAAGACGCATTTCTCCTTGATGACACTAAGCTACAAGTTGACCAATTTAAAAGAAAAATAGTGGCGAAGTTCAATAAGCCATTGTTTTGTTTAAAAAGCAAATAGTTTTAAAAGTCAAAACGACCATAATTTTTCGAGTAAAGAAAATTGATACATGAATTTAAAACTGTTTAGGAAGCCATTTGAACCTATCAACAGTGAGCTTTGATGTGAATTGTTCTGTTCTTTAATTAACATAATAAAGCTCGAATTTTAAGTCCGACTGATTACAATCCGAATTATTTTTCGATTGTAACAGTCCAAGATTGGACCAAAACCAACCCCGCTATTGCTGTTCGTCTTTTTAGAACACTCAGTTGTTTCGAATGCTTTAGGTCTAGATAATTTGTTAGTTAAAAGATCAAAAATAAATACTGCGTTTTTGATAATCATAGAGTAAAGTTAGCAAAAACGGCAAAATTTTGATTCTATACTAGTCTCAATGGAAGTGGAAATAAAATAGGCTCTCTTTGTAGTTTACAAGGATTGCGTTTTGTTGTTTTTGGGGTGTGTACTTTTGGCAAATTTAATCAAAGTGGACTAAAATGCTTATTTCGGGCGATTTTTGCTGAAAAAGGCTGAATTTTGAAGTTTAGCCGAAATTTCAGCCAGAAAAATTAAATCAAAATTGTCAACAATACTTTTTTGTTGCTAAAAATAAAATTAACACTGCTATTGTTAACAATTATTTATATTTTTTAGCAAAATTGACTAAATTTTAAGGCAAAATTCCGGAAAATGTGAATGAAAACAATGGAAATCCGTCTATTTTTCACAAAACTTCAAACCTCAATAACGCCCTGTAAAATACGAAATTCAAAAAATATATATTTTTAATTCCATATTTTGCGCTGGACGGGCTTTTTAATGAAACCACTCACAACTCTACGATGAATATATCGATCAGTCAAAATTGTCTGAACAAAAAAAAACCATTTGAGTATATAGTACCGCCCTCAGGAGGGGTCGGAACAACTAGTGCTCAGCAGATTGTATTAATAAAGCTCCTACCTATTTTGGTAATTTTTGTATGGAACCGTTGTGTATCTGAACTAAGACTCGAAGAGATTATAACAAAAAAGTGGCCAATTAAATACGACTCCACATCGGTCGTATTTTTTGCTTATCCCGGGAGATTGCTATCAGCGGGCTTTTGTGACTCCAGTATTTTTATTGCTTTCGAAGGAAGTTTGAAGCAATTACTGTAACGTAGTGGTCTTTTTATGGAAAATTTTTTCTAGACCGCTTTTGTTCTAGAACATTTAGTGACTTCTCAAGTGACTTTTTCACGCTTCACTTCATTTTTAGTGATTTCAATTGCTCTCATTCGGATATAAAGTTTGCTGCTACTATAAAAGAGATTGTTAGTGGTTGAGTATTGAGTCCGTTGCAGCTAAGTCGTTGAGATGTCTGACTGCTATCCTGGAGGTGGCGGTTGCGAACCCATAGGAGGTCAGAGTTTTTGCATCCAAAAAATTCTGAGCTACCTCTAAATTGAATCCCCCCGCGTGTCGTTCTAGAACAAGTCATCTGACAATAGTCGGTTTGTTTTTTTAACAGCCGACGTCAGCCTCTCAAACGGCTTTTATTTACGCACTCTTTTTAATTCGCTTTACCTTTTGATCACGTTTTTTGTTTTACGTAATTCACGATTTTCATGTTTGTTACTTCACTCACTGTTTCAACTGAATGGATTTTAAATTCTTTCATGCATTGAATTACGCAATTTAGTGAATACGGTCAAATTCAGAAGAGCAAAATCAAAAGAGACGGGATAAACCGATAAAGCCGGGTCATTAAGTCATTGAGAATTAGGTTATCAAAGCTCATTAAAGTGTTGCTAGCTTATATCGGGTATTAAGTTTAGTAGCTTTCAGTTTAGAAGCTGAATTAAGTATAGTTTTAGAATTTGTCTCTTTTCTTTTTCTGTTTCAATCCCGATGTACATCAAGCGCGTCAACGGCGGCTATTTTCTGGCAATCTTCCGGCTATGTTTTTAATTTTGCGGAGTATTTTTTCAGATGAAGCCATCAAGGAGGACTACTTGAAGCAGAAAAAGTTGATCGAAGAGCAGATCGCAGCTCAAGAGCAGAAACTTGCCAAAGATGAGGAGGAGCTGAAAAAACGAAAAGAGGAGCTAGAAAAACAGAAGGTTGAACTGATAGGACAACCCAAGAAACCTAGTGATCAACAACAATCTGAAAATAAACAAAGTGACAAAGCGGGTGAAAATAAAGACGGTGCTCAGCCTGCTGATAGTAAACAAAATGTGCAAGCAGCCGATAAAAAATCTGACGGAGAGTCAGCCGAAAAGGACAAGAAGGTTGAGCAGCAAAAAGATTCTAAGCAAGACGGAAACATTGCTGGTAAATCAGATAAAGCAAAAGAGCTCAATAAGCCAGAATCAGATGAGCAAAGCGCTAAATCGGTGCAAAAGGACAGCCACTCAGAGGTCAAATCAGGTGAAAGTAACAATCATGATCCCGAAAGTGTGAAGAAAGGCGAAAGTGACAAAGTTGATGATAAAGCGGCCATCTCAAAAGATTCAGTCATCAATAACGCAGCTCAGAATAATGAAAATATTATCAAAGAGAAGCAGCCTGTAGTAGAACCTGAGGATAAAGTAAAAGCTGTGTTACCTGAAGCTCCAGAACAGATGGCTAAACAAGCAGCCGCTGAGAAAATTGTTGCAAAGCCCCCTGTTGTTGAGGTGGCTGCTCCAGTAGCACCCGAAAAGAATGACAACCCGCCAGCTCCAGCTGTGCCAGAAAAGAATATTCCGGTGGAGCCAGAGAGTAAAAAAGAACCAGCAAATGTGGAACCCGCAGTCATTAATGAAATGCCCAAGAAGGATGGTATCGGACAGAAACAGGAAGCAGTCAATCCCGCTGAAGCGAAAGGTGTCGTTGCCGATGACAAGAAGACATTGACTAACGGGGAACCTGGAGTACCAGCCAAGACGGTTAGTGGTCACTAAGTAATTTTGTTCGGTATTTATGGACTTCTGAACATCTGCCCAATTCAGGAAAAGAGTACATTAGATTTGTTCTTTAGATTTATGATAGATTTATGAAACTCTTGTTTCAAACAAATTTCAAACAGGCTACTTTAGCTCAGAGTGAAAGGCTTTCCGTTAATTTTGATTGATATTTAGGATTTGCTACGTTTAACCGTGAACTTATTTTCTCGTTCAAAATTCGGTGGATGGTGATAAGAGTGATCGGGAATTATAACTTTTTACAAATTATAACTTTTAAACTGCCGAAAGCCTTTAGTGTCAGAAGTTAAAATGCCAGAAGTTGCTATTTAGCCAGAAGTTGACTTTCGTCGTCTAAAACGTGCGTGTTTTGTGTTTTAAGCATGGTTACGTGACTCTGCAGAAGTCACTTCGAAATTCGGACTTAATATCTCGAACCGCTTCGCAGTTCTCGATAAACGCCAGTTCTCAGTGAATTCAAGCAGAGTCACGTAAAATTAAAATTGTTTTTTTTTTAATTAGAACTGTTTTCGACTTTTATAGTTTGCGAAACATAAACAATTTTCAGGGTGCCGAGGACGGCTTGTTGAAACAACTCAAAGAGACACAAGAGTTGCAGGAGAAGCTCATGATACACCAGAATGATCTCATCAACAAATTGGAGGGAGAACACGAGCCACATGCTGCTGGAGAACAACAGAAACCGGATGACAAGAAAGGAGTTGTTAATGCTAAGGGTAAGAGTCACAATTTCTTGTCTAAATAGAAGGCAGTAGATAGTGCCTAGAATTATTAGTGTGCTCAACCGCGGAGAATTTACGACGGCGAAACCAGGCATACGCTTGCTCATAATTTCTGGAGCATTTCATCAGAAAACTTCCCAACTTTTTTAAGCTACTAAACTGAGCGTAGTACTCGTGGTTAATTGCTCTCAAACAAGGTTTGTAGCAGTTATATTAGTCCAGCAGTCTTTTTTTGAGTAATTTTTCGATTGGCCGATTTTTCCTCTGACCCTATTGACTTTTTATCCTCAAAACGGAATAAACCGTTAGCACCCGAAAACATGAAGTTATCTTAAATCTTTTCGGCTCACCTGACTTCAAGAATTCGATTAGCCGAAACAGTTTTGAAGACAAGTTCATGGTGTGAAGGGTGGTTCTTAAGAGTTTGACCGCTCCCTTTGATCCCTCCTACCCGTTCAACCCACCCCCCCCCCGTTCACCCAACCCCGTGCCCCCCTCCCCCCCGCCGCGCTCACCACACGCCACTTCGATTAAGCTAAAGTTAGCCTGCCTGATACTTAGCTAGCTGATTACGAAGCCAATCGCTCGCCAGTCGCTTGAGAGCAATTTGCTCGACGTTAGTGGGTTCTTCTTCTTCTTCTTGTGTCGTGTCAATTGACGTTGACTGTCTGAAGGTTCCTCGTGTTAGCCGCTCGGAGTAGAACTTCGGTTTGTTGGATTCCAGTCCACTCCTTGATCTGGTCGAGATACTGTCTGCCTCGTGATTTTCTGCCAAGAATTTTGCCGGTCATTGCAAGATTTTCCAATCCTTGCTTCCTCATGATATGAGCAAAGAGGATGCCTGTCTCTTGGCTATTGCATTCATCATCCATCTTTTGGTCCCGGAGCGTTTCAAAACTTTTCTTCATATGTTACCTTGTCTGTCCGTTTGAATTTAAGCATTCTTCTCAAAAACCACATCTCCGTTGCCATCAGGGTTTCCTTGTCTGCGGTCATCAGAGTCCATGTTTCACTGCCGTAGAGGAGAATAGGTTCGATATAGCATCTAGGGATTCGTAGTCTCAGTTTCATGGGCATCTTCAGATTCACTAATACGCTTTTCATATCAGAAAAAAGATTTGTTCGCCTCTGCTACCTTTTGCCGGATGTCTCATCTGCTTTTGCAATCACATGTCAGGAGTGATCCAAGGTAATTGAAACGGTCAACTGTTTCGAGTGGCTGGCCATTCAAATGGATAGTTACCTTGTGATCTGTGTGTTTGCTGAAAACCATACATTTTGTATTCTTGCAGTTGATTTCCATCCCAATTTTTTCTCCCTTTCTATTAATTAGATCCAAAAGATTCTGCAGTGCTTTTTCGGAGGCAGCCATCCAGACAATTTCGTCCGCAAATCGAAGGTTGTTGACATTTATCCCATTGATCTTAACTCCTTCCTCTCCAGTGTCTCGCATGATCATCACAATCTTGATTTTTTGACTTGCTCATTTCCAACGCTTTGTCTAAGTCATGGTAAAATTGATGGGTCATCTCGATCTGCTGTGGATGTGGGTGCATAGACTTGTACAACATACATTTCGAATAGCCGAATGTTGAACTCTGCGGCTATCACTCTGTCTGAGATGGGCCAGTACCCGCTGAGTGATGCTGCCAGTTTGTTCTTCATGATGAATCCCACTCCTTTCCCAAACTTCTCCTCGGGACCCGAGTATAGCACTGTGTGATCACCTGAGACAAGTTTTCCATCATTTTTGTATCTCATTTCTGCTATACCCAGGACGTCTACCTTCATACGTTCCATTTCTTGCTTGACGTTCTCTAATTTTCCGCTCTGTGCCATAGTACTCACATTCCAAGTGACAATTTTCAGGTCACTTTTCTTGTTCCTTCTTTACTTTGACAGTAGATTGATGTCGTCCGGGGGTGTCCTGTCTACCAACACCGTTCCTACTGGGCGCGGCCTCCGGGATTCCGTTTACGCCGTTTCTCGTATGACTTTTAAGGGCCTTCATACTTCTTGGCATTTTACTGAGGTAGGTTGCCATTACTTTCGTCAGCCAGGTCCTCGTTAGCTCAACTTGCCTAGGGACACCAGGCGTACCATTCCAAACGAACGGTGTTACCCAAGTCTACTAGGCAAGTCTACCCAGGGGACACCGCGGGGAGGTGAGGTTGAATTTTGACCCCCGTTAGTGGGTTTAGTTTTTCATAGATTGCGTCGGAAAATCCAAAATTCAGATTGTTAGCTGTAGACTATCTATAGTCTACTGCAGGTATTTGTTTATCTGCCGGCTATGTTCACCAGTTAGAGCACTGAGTTAAATGATCGAAGAGAGAAGTTTTAAGTCTGAAACAATTTAATTGCTTTCCAGAACTTATTGCAATTGAAGAAAATAAGAGGGAATTTAGAAAAATGATAATTTTTTCCCAATTGGCTCGATCAACTTCAAGAAGTGCTTCGTACTTTTGTAGCCTACGTCAGCCTCTCAAAGGCGCTCTCCTTTTTTACTTCGTATTACTTTTTTTTCGTCACCACTTTCACGTTTGACTCGTCACTTACCTCACGCACTGTTTCAACTGAATGTTATTTAGAATTCATTCAGTCAACACATTTACTGGAATACGTGAACGGTCAAAAAGCGAAATCAGCAGAAACAGCGTAATGCCCGGGCGTTGCGACATAATGGTTTTACGCCGGTTGAACAGTGCATTATGTTACCAAAATTACGTACGGTATATAGCTATTAGATGTTCGCACTAAGCTTATTGTCCTCCAAATTTGAAGCTAAATTCACCATCCTTGTCGAATCTAGTGAAACTGTGGACCAAATCAGAGAGCATTTTTTGACAGTTAGAAAAATTTGGTTGTTTTGAATTCTCTCTTCATTTTCTACCGTTTCAATCACAGGGTTTGTCAGTGATCTCAACAGCGGAAATTTGCCGTCTATATCCCGAAGTTTCAATTGTCAGCTATTTCCCATAAGCTTCTTTTTAATGATAGTCTTGACTTTAGAAATGAAGGAAATTGACATGTGGATTTTTAAATTTCTTTGTCAATTCCTGGTCGCTCAAACTACTGATAGTAATGGCTGACTGAGCAAAACAAAATAACGTGAAGTGTAGGCATTAGAAAATGAGGGCAGTTTTTCCGTTTCCTTACACCGAAATCCGATGCGTGTTTACAAAGTGTTTACGAGAACCACGAATTTGATAACAAACCTCAAATTTTAAAAATTGTGGTTTTCATGTTAGACTGGTATATAAAAAATTACTCTATAAGTTGCAGTATTTTCTCTAGTAATATAGCTCTTTTTTTAAAATGTTTTATACTGACGAATATGTCTGGCCGACAAATTTTCGTTGTTTTGGTAGAAAGTTTTTTTTAATAGCCGCACAGCGACAGCTGGGGCTAATATTGGCCTTCTCTTGGTTTTTTTTATTTCGTCGTCGCGATTTTTGTTACGACCATATGACGTCACAACTACTTCAAATCTGCTTTTTGTTCATTTTTTCATGCAATTTCAACTGAAGTGCGTGCGTGACGTTGTTTTTCGTTCTTATTGGAGCGAGTTTTTTGTTCATTCGCGTGATTAAAATTTTGGTCACACTTGACTTACCTCACTCTCAAAAATGGCTTCCTCACTTTGAAATTGACTTTTATTTACTTTAATTCAAAGCGATAAGGCCAAATGGGTGTGTTTCACTCAAATGAAGGTTATTTGAGAGCAGGTAATAGAGGCAGCAAAAACTTATACAGATTTTTATTCAAAATATAACATATCAGCCTTCAATGAAAAGACGAATTTTTTTGTCTGTCTTTTTTACTGTTTTTTTTCAGACTGCAGATCTACGAAGCTTTTGCGGATGTTTTCTGGCAGTCCAGCTATCTTTGTTATAGTTCTCGAAGTCCATGTGCCATTGTCATTGGAAGACAGGATGATAGAACGAGAAATCGTTAAACTGAAAATCTTTGATGATTTTCATTGTGTTTCTTAACCACAATAAAACTTATTAAACACAAAATTATCTGGCTTAAGAAAAAACGAATCGAGGTAAGTATTTTTTCATTAAGTATTGTACTTAAGTCTCTTCGCCTGTCTGATTAATTTTACCAACAATTATATAGAAGATACATTTTTTGATAGTTATTGAATGAACAAGTCTGAGCTATCATAATTTTGAGCTGGATAACTTCCAGCTTTCTAATAAGAAATAGAACCTCAAACAACCCTCATTTCTTTTGGTTGTTTCGGATACTAAAAAAGCCGTCTTTCCAAACGAACTTCACTGCAAACTTGTGAAGACCACTGCAAACATGGTTTTATGGGCAGACAATTAATGCTAATCGTTCAAATTTGTGAAGTTTTGAATAAATTAACGCAAAATTAGCCAATTTTTCTAAGCTTTGAAGATTCCTCAAAAGGTTTCAATTGTGAAAATCTTTCGATTGCAATGATCAACTCCTCTGAACGTGATTTTTTAAAAAATCTTTTCATCAAAACTTTCTTTCGTTTCCTGCGGAAGATTGCAGTGATTGAATATTTTAATGTCATTTAGTTTTTAGATATCTTTTCACTGTCAAATTTGACTGTTTGTTCCGACCCCACTTGTGGGTGAAGGAACTATATACTCAAATGGGTTTTTTTTTGTTCAGTCAATTTTGGCCGATCGATATATTCATCGTAGAGAAATGTGAGTGGTATCATTAAAAAGCTCGTCCAGCCTAGAATTTGAAATTAAAAAGATTTTTTTCTAATTTCGTATTTTTCGGGGAGTTATCGAGGATTGACGTTTAGTTTGAATACGTGATATTTGGTATGATTTCGTTCACTTTTAGTGTAATTTTTCTTCAAATTACGATCTTTAAAAATTTTTCATTCAAAATTACATTTCACGCCAGAAAAGGAATCAATTTCGTATTCCTAATACACGAAAGATGATAAAAAGACTAGTACTTGTCTCATAGGGAAGTTTACTATAAAAAAAATTCGAACTCTATTTGAGAGCTGTTTTTTTTTAGAAAACTTCATATTTTTTAGGTCACCTAGAGACTGGTCACTTTTCATATCGATGTTTGGTTAATGATAAACTTGATTTACAGTAAAATGACACCTAATGAACAAAAGAACACTTTTTCAAGGAATCGCACATATTTTTTTATGGCTTCGACTCTGAGTTTTTGTAATTTTTAATGAAATTGTGATCTTTTTGAGGTTTTACTGAATTTTTGGAGCCCTATGGCATAGAATCGTTGACTAAATGTGCAATGGGTTTCGTAATGAGCATTAGTGAAGCTATTCAGTGCTTTGATTGGACAGCTAATGGTTGTTAAGACTTTATACATAACTTTTCAAATTTTTTTTTTAAACATTAACCGATCATAAACCTATTTCTGTAAACTGTAAGTCAGCCTCAGTACTGACAGGATCCCCTTCCTTTCTAGTGCAACCAAAACTAATTTGTTTAACAATTCCATCTTCTAACTATTGCTTTTATGACTTCGATGCCACAAGATTTCAAAAACAGTTTTAAAATTTTTGAATATTTCCGTATTTTTGAATCCTTTTGAAATTTTTTGACATTATCATAATTTGTATAGCTCCCGTTGGTTTAGGGAAGACTTTCAATGGATCATAGATAAAGTTTTCATGAAAAGCTTACTGTTTAAATGGCTTCGACACTTTCTTCTCGCACTTTACTGATCGATTTTTTTGGTTTTTGCCTGTATTTGTTGTTGTTTTCATAGTCATAAGACCTATTGTGATATCTTATTGATTACCCATGCATGACAAACATCTTTGTCTTTCTATCGAGTCTTGACTGATCGTATTTATTGGCCTCTGTTGAAAGCTATTGAACTTATTGTCTGTTAAGACTTTAAAATTATTTTTTCGAAAAAACTTTTGAACATTTACCAATTTTAAACTTATTTTCATGATTTGTAAGAAATTCTCAGCAATGACCAGAACCCTTTCCTTTCTTTCTACAGAAATCTGAGTTATTTTGGGTACCGTTTTTTTCTAACTCCTGGTTTTTTGGCTTCGATGCCACAAGATTTCAAATAAAAAATTTTTAAATTTTTGGACATTTGTATTTTTGGTTCCTGTTGAGATCTTATCACATTATCTTAATATTGATAGCTCACATTGGTTTTGAGAAGACTTTTAATGGTGCATAGATGAAATTTTCAGACAAAAGGATATGGTGTAAATGGCTGCGACACTTTCTTCTCGCACTTTTCTAATGAATTATTGGTTTCTGTATTTGTTTTTGTTCTCATAGGCATAAGACTTATTGTGATATCTTATTGATTACCCATGCATGACAAACATCTTTGTCCTTCTATCGAGTCGTGACTGAGCGTATTTGTTGACTTCTGTTGAAAGCTATTCATTTTAATGGCTCTTAAGACTTCAAAAATAATTTTTCGAAAACAAAATTTTGAACATTAACCAATCGTAAAATTATCTGCGTGAACTGTCCGGACGTCTCAGTAATTACCGGAACTCCTCTTTTCCAATTTCATCAAATATAATCTAATTTGCGGCTTTATCTTCTAACTATTGGTTTGATAAAAATCGATGCGCGAGTTTTCACATTTTCACGTTATCCTATTATTGTTAGTTCAAATTGGCTTAGAAAGGACGTACAATGGATAATAGATAAAGTTTTCAAAGAAAAGCTTATGGTTTAAATGGCTTCGACACTTTCTTCTCGCACTTTTTGCCTGTATTTGTTCTTGTTTTCTTAGTCAATGACTTATTGTAATGTCTTATCGTATCGATGACTTAACTCTTATTTTCCCATCGAGCGCTTCTATTGCCTTTCGCTGAAAGCATTTGAGTTTAATGGCGTTGATACTAACGGTTTTCTCAGAAATTTTGTGGTTTTAATGTATTTGTTTATATTTGTTGATATTTTGAAGTCATATTGAAAAAAAAGAATCTCATGTTTTTAAAAAACTAATGGATGATAGAAATTTCAGTACCGAAAAGTTAATTTTTAAAGGCTTCGACACTTCTCTCGCTCATTTTGTTTTGAATTAGCGGTTTTTGCCTATTTTTTTAATCTTTAGGTAGGCGTGAAATGCTGACCGGTCTCAAATGCTTGTAATTGAGTATTCAAGGATTGATGTTAGCGGAGGCAATCATTTTATAGCGAAAAGTCCCAAGGTTTATGATATTATACATTTTCAATGATTTTTTAAACTTTTCAGTTTTTGTTCATTTTTTTCCGTCAACTTGTCGCTTGTTCTCATCATTGAGAGGTCTCATTCAATTTCTTGTATTTGAAAAATTTAAATATCGAGTGATATTATGTCCTAACTGATGTTTTGTGTGTGGACAATATGCGTTTAAATAAAAGTTTTAATGGTGTACTTGTGTTTCTTTTTCTCTACTTTTAGCACATTCGCGTAATAACGTATTGATTTTCAAATGTGGCCCAAATGCTTTTTTAATCCTTCAGTATAATTTTAGTTGCATTAGTATGAATGAAAATGGAAGGAAGAATACATAGTATTCAGATAATAGCTAATGATTTTAATGGCTTCAATAATTTGTGTTTTCGCAAATAGTTTAATTTTTTGAGTTTTTCTGCTTCTGTAGTCCGTTCCTATCGCTTAATCTAACCAACGACAAGTCCTGTTGGTTTCATAATGAGTGTTTAGTAAATTTATGAAGAATTATTTCGTTAAAAGCTAATGATTTTTAGTACTTTAGAAATTATTTGGTTTAAGAAAAAGTTGATTGATTTTTCAATTTCGACTTATTATTTCCTTGTGTCGACTTTGTTACCCAGTCTCATTAAGGAAATTTGCCATCTGCTGTATAGTATGGACAAAGTGAAGTTGTGCAGTTAAAGTTTTATACGATTGCATTTTGTCGTTGTTACTAGGTGCGTGCGTTCAAATTTAGATACTTAGTTTTTGCCGTGAAATTTTTGTTTTTGCTTCTTTTGTTGTTTGTTTTTTTTCTCGTAGTTTTTTTCAATGAAAGATCTCGTCAGCGCTGTAATGAGGCATGGCATTATGTAATTCAATAAGTAGTTAATTTTTTAACGTTTTTTAAAACTCAAACATCTATTTTTATTATCTCTTCAATTGGTTGACAATTAAGTCAAAAGTGTAGATGAGCTCGGGTCGAAACATCATGTGCAAACGCACATTAACGAGCATCCTTGTTGTTAATTGCTCTCAAACGAATTTCCGTCAAAAACAAGTCCCTAATAAAGCACGAGGGCGTCAAGTGCGTGAGCAGCTCTCTCAGAGCCTTAGTTGGTTCTTAGTGAAAGGTTCGCCGCAGCTGTTTTGGGTTGCTTTTTAAAAGGCAGATATTCATTAAAGGGGATTGGTCAGTTATGTTTTTTACACTTGCGGATGCCAAAGTAAACCAAAAACTAAGCTGCGCTTACTCCTCTAAAAAGGTCGGTTTGAAAAACCTCCGATGTAAGTGTTCTTACTCCGGCTTTTAAATAATGCCTTATACAATTGTGCACTAAATTTATCGATATTTTGATATAACCCGCTGACTGACCAGATAAGTTGTAGTATTAACCCCACTATATGGATTTGGAAACCAGTTAGCTATGGAATTTAATTGTTTTAAAACGCTGCTTATTTATTCCTTTTCAGTTGGAGATATAAAAGTGAATCTAGATGCTCTCAAGCACCAACGAGATCCAATCGCAAATCCCGTTCAGCCAAACGGAAACGTTCAAGCTCATCAAGCAAATTTGCAGCCGCAACCGAGAGTAGTGCCCAATAATATTTTAAATCAACAAGCTCAGCAACAGTTGCCAATTAGAAACGCGCCATTGAATAACAACTTACAACCGGGGCTCCAGAACAACAATCAAAAGCGTGACGCCAACTTCGCTCATAAAGATGGTGCTGGTAATGTTTTCGGCAATATGGACAAACTGAATGAAATGGGAGTTAATGTGATGGGAGTGAGAGCAAAGAAAAGGAAATAGAAATTGCGCTCGAAGTGAAATTGGGAATCAATTGGTCCTCAATTGGCTGTCAACTGAAATAAATGTGCAATTAGTTTTATAATCTTTTTGTTTTGGGTTTAAGGTTTTTGTGTATATAATTAAATGTATGTTAGATACTCCCGTTGGCTATGTATCATTAGAACGGATTATTTATATTGATTTAATTTGATCTGGCGGTAGACTTGATTAGTTAATCGGATATGTTTGAGATGAAATCTCTTTTTAATAGCCGCACAGCGATAGCTGGGGCTATTATTGGCCTTCTCTTGGTTTTTTTTACAATTCAAAGAATTTGAATTGTATTGGGGCGCTGTCTTTTTACGACTCGAAGAGGAGTATTGGAGAAGTCCTTTTTTTAAATCAATTTTATTGGAGTGATTTTTGAAGCGGGAAATGAAACGCGTGAAAAAATTTGGAGTGATTTTGGTGCTGAACAAAAGTGAAGAGCGGAGCGAAAAGAGAGTGGTTTTTGTTCATACCGCTGTTTTTGAGAGAGCGAGAAACTGATGTGTGAAAAAATTTTCTCTAAGCGAGCGATTTTTTTTTGTTCACGTGCGGCTTTAAAAAGCAGCTTTTTGCAAATTTTGATGGTTATTAGGTTTGATTATGATATTGTATAAGTTTTAGGCTCGTTTTGATAGGAATTGAAAATTGAAGGTTTCAAGTAGTTAATTTGAGTTTAATGCTAATTTGGAGATTTTTGATCAGTTTTGCTGATTTTTAGACAAAATTTAATAATTTTTTGCCCGTTTTTTTGTTTTACTGCTGTAAGTGGGATTTGAATAGAAGCTTCTTACTTAGGGAATGGTCAGATACCCAATTGATTAAAGTTTTGTTGGTATAAATTATTTTTTTCTTTGGAAAAATGACAGAAAAATTGAGAAGTTTTAAATAATTTTTCTCAATTTTTTGCAGTTTTTTTGCAGTTAGACAAGTTTTTTAGCCTATTATGACTTGACTATTGTTTTGCGAGCAAATGGATACCCTACTGGCAGAAAGTAATTTTTCTTTGGATTTATATGCTTTTGTAATATTAGAAAAATTATTAACTTTTTCCAGGTTTTTAGTGCAAGTTGTTTGTAAGAGCTTTTTTTCATTATTTGGCTTACAGTGTTTTTAAAGAATTCTCATAAGTGGTTTTAGTAATTACTAGTTGTTTTGATGAAGTACTTATGGCTGAAATAGTTATTTCGGGATCTCAATTTTTGACAAAATTTGATATGACAAAATTTGATCAGATTTTTAATATTTTAAAATTTTGATTTTTTTGTTTTTTTTGTTTTAAGGTTTTGTCTGAAGATAATCATAAATTAGTGGAGGCGCGGATTAGTGTGATGAGTAGTTGGATTGAGTATAAATGGAGTTCTACTTCGAATCGTTTTTTTAAGATCTGTTCACACTTTTTCATGATTTTTGAAGTCAAATTGGAGTAGTGATTTTGGTCACGCCGAAACAGGAAATGGAGCAAAAAGCGAGTGGTTTTGCGGCTTGAATTTTTTTTGCCCTATTTTTAAAGTAAAGTGAGAAAACGGCGTTTGAACAAAAATTCGGTTTCTCGGAAGTGGTTTTTTGTTCACATGCGGCAATTTCACTCTGATTTTTACTGTTTTTTTGGGTCGGTTTTTTTTTCTAAATGAATTTCACAATGCATTCACCGCTCATTCTAGGCCTAGTTTTTTGTTTGAATTAAATTTTCATTTCTCGCTAGTGGTTTTTTTGTTCACATGCGGAATTTTGACATTGATTTTCTGTTTTTTTTTCTTATTTTTTTGATCTGATTTTTTTAAAAATGGTTTTCTCAATTCACTCATAGTCCATTCTAGGTCTAGATTTTCTGTTTAGTCAATGAAAATTCTTAATTATTTGAATTGTACGTCAGGACTTGTCCTGCTATGTTTTTTCATTTCGTCGTCATGATTTTTGTTACGACCATATGACGTCACAGCCAATTTTTGTTCATTCGTTCATGCAATTTCAGTTAAATTGTATGTGTGACGTCATTTTTCGCTCTTAGTTGAGCCAGTTTTTTTTTGTTCATGAGCGTGATTAAATTTTTGGTCACACTTGACTTACCTCACTCTCAAAAAATGACTTCCTCACTTTGAAATTGACTTTTATTTACTTTAATTCAAAGAGATAAGGTCAAATGGATGTGTGTCACTCTAAATGAAGGTTATTTGAGATCAGCTAATAGAGGCAGCAATAACGTATACAGATTTTTAATCAAAATATGACAGATCAGCCTTCAATGAAAAGACGAATTTTTTTGGTCTGTCTTTTTTACTGTTTTTTACTGCCGATCTACGAATCTATTGCGGCTTTTTGCTGGCAATGTGCCAGCTATGTTGTCAAATTTTGGTGAGAATGAGGCGCCCTGCTCTCCAAAAAGGTTTTTGTATGGCAGTTTGAATTCACAGGAGTTGGCATATAAAGGGTCTTTTTGCCGGTCGGTAGGTGATGGCTCATCTTTTTCAACAGCTCCTTTTAAATTTCTTTTGCTAATAGATAATTTGTGCTCGAAGTAGGGTAAGTGAACAGCAAACTTGCTGATTTTACGTAACAAGGTCGATTCTCAACATGTAGAACCATGCACTAAGTTGAAAAGCACCAAAAGTTCGAATTTATGGTATTTTATTCCGATCCTCGCTTTTTGCTCAGTCAGTTTTATTTGGTCCATAGATATCTTTTGTACTGCAAAAATTTCTAGGTATTATTAGGAAAACTCTAAACGAAAAACTAAATCGATTGTAAATGAGTTTTCATTTTTTTGTAAGGGAAAATATTAGCACTCATTTTTAATTGTGACGGAACAAACGCTAACTTATTAACCTTTTTTGAAATTGTGTACATATAAGTGTCATACAATATACAAGTGACTTGAAACATTGATGCAAAATTTTCCCTTACTAGCTCTTCGATAACAGACTAGTTTTTAAAGCGGGCGAAAATGACTTCCATGGTTTAAAATTGCAAAGTAACTCGTAAATCTTAATAGCCGCCGTCAGCCTCTCAACGGCTATTATTTAGACGCTCTCCTTTTTTTTGCAATTCAAAGAATTTGAAATGTATTGGGGCGCTCTCTATCTTTAAGATCTATTCACACATTTTCATGATTTTTGAAGTCAAATTGGAGTAGTGATTTTGGTCACGCCAAAACAGAAAGTGGAGCGAAAAAGTGAGTCGTTTTGCGGCGTGAAATTTTTTTAACTCGAATTTTAAAGCAGAGTGAGAAAACGGTGTGTGAAAACAAAAATTAGCTTTCTCGCTAGTGGTTTCTTGTTCACATGCGAAATCCCACTTTGATTTTTACTGTTTAAAGTCCAGGTTTTTAGTGCAAGTTGTTTTTAAGAGCTTTTTTCATTATTTGGCTTAGTGTTTTTAAAGAATTCTCATAAGTTGTTTTAGTAATTACTAGTTGTTTTGATGAAGTACTTATGGCAGAAATAGTTATTTCGGGATATCAATTTTTGACAAAATTTGATATGACAAAATTTGATCAGATTTTTAATCACATTTTAAAATTTTGATTTTCTTGTTTTTTCTTTTTTGTTTTACGGTTTTGTCTGAAGGTAATCATAAATTAGTGGAGGCGCGGATTAGTGTGATGAGTAGTTCGATTGAGTATAAATGGAATTCTACTTCGAATCGTTTCCGGAATTCTTCTGGCAATGTTTTTTTTTAAGATCTGTTCACACCTTTTCATGATTTTTGAAGTCAAATTGGAGTAGTGATTTTGGTCACGCCGAAACAGGAAATGGAGCAAAAAAGCGAGTGGTTTTGCGGCGTGAATTTTTTTTGCTCTAATTTTAAAGTAGAATGAGAAAACGGTGTTTGAACAAAAATTCGGTTTCTCGGTAGTGGTTTTTTGTTCACATGCGGCAATTTCACTCTGATTTTTACTGTTTTTTTTGGGTCGGTTTTTTTTTCTAAATAAATTTCCCAATGCATTCACAGCTCATTCTAGGCCTAGTTTTTTGTTTGAATTAAATTTTCATTTCTCGCTAGTGGTTTTTTTGTTCACATGCTGAATTTTGACATTGATTTTCTGGTTTTTTTCTTATTTTTTTTTATCTGATTTTTTTAAAAATGAATTTCTCAATTCGCAAAAATGACTTCCATGGTTTGAAATTGCAAAGTAACTCGTAAATCTTAATAGCCGCCGTCGGCCTTTCAACGGCTATTATTTAGGCGCTCTCCTTTTTTGCAATTCAAAGAATTTGAAATGTATTGGGGCGCTCTCTATCTTCAAGATCTAATCACACATTTTCATGATTTTTGAAGTCAAATTGGAGTAGTGATTTTGGTCACGCCAAAACAGAAAGTGGAGCAAAAAAGTGAGTCGTTTTGCGGCGTGGAATTTTTCAACTCGAATTTTAAAGCAGAGTGAGAAAACGGTGTGTGAAAACAAAAATTAGCTTTCTCGCTAGTGGTTTCTTGTTCACATGCGGCAATCGCACTTTGATTTTTACTGTTTTTTTTCCGATTTTTTGGATCGGATTTTTTTTTGTAAATGGTTTTCCCAATCCATTCATAGTTCCTTCTAGGCCTTTTTTTTGTTCAAGCCAAATTTATATTTTCACCAGTGATCTTTGTGTTCACATGTGGCTTTTTGAAATTGATTTTCAAATTTTCAAAAGTTTTTTCTGAACTGTTTCTTTAGAAATGGTTTCCCAATTCACTCATAGTCCGTTAAGGGTCTAGTTTTTGTTTAGTCAATGAAAATGCGTTGTATTGTACGTCAGGAATTGTCCTGCTATGTTTTTTTTAAAATTTGCATTGCCTTTTGATCACGTTTTTCGTTTTACATGAGTCACGATTTTCACGTTTGACTTCTGACTTACCTCACTCACTTTTCAATTGAATTGATTTTAAAATCAAAGGAGACGGGATAAACCGATAAAGCGTGTTCATTCAGTCATTGAGAATTAGGTTATCAAATTTCATTAGAGTGTTTGCCCGTTGATATCGGTATCAAGTTTATTATCTTTTAGTTTAGAAGTTGAATTCAGTTTAGTTTTAGAATTCAACTGAAACTGCAGGCCGAATTAGAACACTTTTTGACACTAATAGAAAAAAAAGTGGTCAATTTATCTCTTCTTTTCTTTCTGTTTCAATCCCGATGTTGTAATTGGAGGCAGTCTTTCGGCCAAATTATCGGACAACCTGCTAGTAAACAGAGACATGGGTGAGAAAGTGTAAATCAATTCTTTCAAAGTTGGAAAAGGGAGAAGTGCGTTAGATTGAGATTTGTCAGTCGTACATCCTGATATCTAATTGCTAGTTCTATATCTACAAACGAAAACGTATTTTTGGTTAATAGATTTGTTAAATAGTGACGTTTAAGTCTCGCTGTATTTATTGGAACTTGATCAAATTACATTAGCCTAATAAGGTTTGATTAATGTTTTTGAGTTTATATTGGTTTAAGGTTTTCAGGTGACAAAAACGAATGAGTTCACAAAAAGACCTTTGGAAATTTTTTATTGCAAGGAAGGAGCAGATTTAACATGGCATTAATACTGAACTTTTTCCTGACATTTTGAATTAGGATTAAACACTGCGAAAAAAGCCTAATCCGAAGAGGCCTTGCAGTTTTGAACAAGCTGCCTAAAAATCTTTTACCCTGCCCATCTAATTACGTGACGTTTAAAAATCTAAAAGATATTTTAAAGTTTGCTGCGAACCATAAAAATCATAGTTTTAGTGAAGTTTCATGGCGTGATTTTGGACTTTCGTGATTTCAAAAAAAGCAATAAATAGTAAAATAAACTTTGTTTTGTTGCCATTTAAAAAATAAGTGTTATTTCTCTCTCCCTAATGATTGTAAACGCACATTGTCTCTTTTGAAAAACTAATTATGTAATATTGTAACAATGACTCATCCAACATAATGCCTTTAAAATACGCTGCCTGGAAATTTACACGACTAAATACTCTGGTAATTCAGCAATTCTTTTTTTTATCTAGTGAAAAATTTCAAAAATTTAATGATATCTTCTAGTTGCTCTCAAATAACTTTTGTGGCAATAATTTGTCCCTTTGGATCTTTTTAACAATTTTTTGTACATGATGAACTGGTAAAATCAACCAGTGAACAACAACCGGTTGAAAAGAAAAGAGCGGTTAAATTTGTGTAAAAGTTGTTCTGATCATCTACGGAAGCCTGTAGATAATGCTTATGGTTAGTTTGCTGTACCTGTGGGAACTTGACAACAGAAATAGAGGCTCGGTTATGTGCGGCTGCCAATAAGGAGTTTTGGTTTTGTGGCGAACCCTCAGAAGGGCTAACTCCTAAAATTTTTCATTGTTACTTAGCTGTCAGCTGAGCGTAGCTATTTTGCGATACACTTAGTTTTACTTTTTTCATTGTCTGACTCTCATTTTTGCGTTTCATTGCTCTTGAACGAAGTTCATAGCAATTATTGTAAACCTGTGTCTTTTTATGCAAAGTTTTCGCTTGACAATTTTGACTTTTCGAGTGACTTTTACGCGAATTTTTGCGTTTCGCGTGATCTAAATTACTCTTTCAATCACAATTTCAAGCAGCTGAATTCAATTGGTGTCAATTTAATACTAAAAGTCAAATGAAAAGTGCAAAAAGTGCGTCGAAACTGGTGCCATTTTTTACGTTAAACCTTAATAGTGCTATATGTTTACCTCTAATGTGGTTATTTAAAGCCCACTATTAAACTTCTTAGCCCCGATTTGGCTCCCCCTTCCTGTCCCCCCCTCCCGATTGAACCAGGCTGTAATACATTAGAGCTCTCACTTGTCGTTCGAGAGCAATTCTTCCGACGTTTAGTTGGTTGTTTTACATTTTTTACGCGGCATAGTTGAAAATCGCGTTTTTGTTCACGTCTTCATGTCGCTTTTATGTGCGTGACGTAACTTGTTTCGATCGTTAATGGTGAATTCTTAGAGATTTATGGCGAATTAAGTGGTTAGTTTTTATCATAAATGACTCACCTCTCTAAATGATTGTAAGGTCCCACGGTTTATTCTAATTTTTGCTTCAATAAAGGACAACTGTTAATGAAGGCATATAAAAAATACCCACAAAACCCATTTTCCTATTGAGAGTTATTTTCTAAAAATCGATTTAAAAATGTTTGATGCCTTTTTAACAGCCGCCGTCAGCCTCTCAAACGGCTATTTTTAGGTGCTCTCCTTTTTTAATTTGCTGTACCTTTTGATCACGTTTTACATCAGTCACGATTTTCACGTTTGACTTCTGACTCACCTCACTCACTGTTTCAAGTGAATGGATTTTAAATTCTCTCATGCATTAAATTACGCATCATAATGAGTACGGTCAAAGACAAAAGAGCAAAATCAAAAGAGACGGGATAAACCGATAAAGCACGGTAATTAAGTCATTGAGAAATAGGTTATCAGATTTCATTAGAGTGTTCGCTGGCTGATATTGGTATCAAGTTCATTATGTTTCAGTTTAGAAGCTGAATTAAGCAGACGATTAGAATCTAACTGAAACTGCGCACCAAATTATAACAATTTTTGAAATTGAAAAAAAAAATCAGTTAATTTCTCTTTTCTGGCAATCTGCCGGCTTTGTTTCTGATATCCTGGAAAAAATTCTTCACCTTGTTATGGTAGTTCCCAAATATGAAGTTCCGCCCCTAATTTATTTGTTTTTGGTTTAAAACTAGACTTTGATGCCATTTTTAATAAGTGTTATTGGAATTTCTCTCTATCGTTAGTGATTGTAAACGTACATTCTCTTTTGAAATACTAAATTTGTAATATTGTAACAATGACTTATCTAACATAATGCCTGTAAAATACGCTGCCTGGAATTTTACACGACTAAATACTCTGGTAATTCAGCATTTCTTTTATCTAGTGAAAAATTTCAAAACTGTAATGATAGCTTCTAGTTGCTCTCGAATAAAATTTTTGGCAATAATTTGTCCCTTTGGTCTTTACTTTTTTTTGTACAGGATGAACTGGTAAATTCAACCGGTGAACAGCAACCGGTTGAAAAAGAAAAGAGCATTTAAATTTTTGTAAAGGCGTTCTGTTCATCTTAGGAAGCCCGTAGATAATGCTTAAGGTTAGTTAGCAGTACATCTGGGAACGTGACAAGAGAAGTAGAGGCTCGGTAATGTGCGGCTGCCAATAATGAGTTTTGTTTTTGTGTGGCAAACCCTCAGAGGGCTAACTATGAAAACTTTTCATTATTACTTAGCTGTCAGCTGAGCGTAGCTGTTTTGCGATACGCTTAGTTTTACCTTTTTGATCGTCTGACTCTAATTTTCGCGTTTTACATTTTTTACGCGGCATAGTTGAAAAGCGCGTTTTTGTTCACGTCTTCGTGTCGCTTTTATTTGCGTGACGTAACTTGGTTCAATCGTTAATGGTGAGCTCTTAGTGGTTTATGGTGAAGTGAGTGATGAATTTAAATCATAAATGTCTTACCTCTCTCTAATTGACATTGTAAGGTCCCCTCGGTTAACTCTAATCTTTGCTTCAATAAAGGACAACTGTTAATAAAGGCATATAAAAAAGACGCACAAACCCATACCTTTCCTATTGAAAGTTATTTACTAAAAATCCTTTTAAAAATGTTTGATGCCTTTTTAACAGCCGCCGTCAGCCTCTCAAACGGCTTTTTTAGGTGCTCTCCTTTTTTTTGATTTGCTTAACCTTTTGATCACGTTTTACATAAGTCACGATTTTCACGTCTGACTTCTGACTTACACTCACTGTTTCAACTGAATGGATTTTAAGTTCTCTCATGCATTAAATTACTCATGATAGTGAGTACGGTCAAAAACAAAAGAGCAAAATCAAAAGAGGGGATAAACCGATAAAGCACGGTCTTTAAGTCATTGAGAATTAGTTTATCCAATTTAATTAGAGTGTTCGCCGGCTGATATCGGTATCAAGTTCATTATCTTTCAGTTTAGAAGCTGAATTAAGTAGAGTATTAGAATCTAACAGAAACTGCGCACCAAATTATAACAATTTTTGAAATTGAAACAAAATCAGTCAATTTCTTTTCTGGCAATCTGCCGGCTTTGTTTCTGATATCCTGGAAAAAATCCTTCACCTTGTTATAGAAGTTCCCAAATATGAAGTTCCGCCTCTAATTTATTCGTTTTTGGTTTAAAACTAGACTTTGTTGCCATTTTTAATAAGTGTTATTGGAATTTCTCTCTATCGTTAGTGATTGTAAACGTACATTCTCTTTTGAAATACTAAATTTGTAATATTGTAACAATGACTTATCTAACATAATGCCTGTAAAATACGCTGCCTGGAATTTTACACGACTAAATACTCTGGTAATTCAGCATTTCTTTTATCTAGTGAAAAATTTCAAAACTGTAATGATAGCTTCTAGTTGCTCTCGAATAAAATTTTTGGCAATAATTTGTCCCTTTGGTCTTTACTTTTTTTTGTACAGGATGAACTGGTAAATTCAACCGGTGAACAGCAACCGGTTGAAAAAGAAAAGAGCATTTAAATTTTTGTAAAGGCGTTCTGTTCATCTTAGGAAGCCCGTAGATAATGCTTAAGGTTAGTTAGCAGTACATCTGGGAACGTGACAAGAGAAGTAGAGGCTCGGTAATGTGCGGCTGCCAATAATGAGTTTTGTTTTTGTGTGGCGAACCCTCAGAGGGCTAACTATGAAAACTTTTCATTATTACTTAGCTGTCAGCTGAGCGTAGCTGTTTTGCGATACGCTTAGTTTTACCTTTTTGATCGTCTGACTCTAATTTTCGCGTTTTACATTTTTTACGCGGCATAGTTGAAAAGCGCGTTTTTGTTCACGTCTTCGTGTCGCTTTTATTTGCGTGACGTAACTTGGTTCAATCGTTAATGGTGAGCTCTTAGTGGTTTATGGTGAAGTGAGTGATGAATTTAAATCATAAATGTCTTACCTCTCTCTAATTGACATTGTAAGGTCCCCTCGGTTAACTCTAATCTTTGCTTCAATAAAGGACAACTGTTAATAAAGGCATATAAAAAAGACGCACAAACCCATACCTTTCCTATTGAAAGTTATTTACTAAAAATCCTTTTAAAAATGTTTGATGCCTTTTTAACAGCCGCCGTCAGCCTCTCAAACGGCTTTTTTAGGTGCTCTCCTTTTTTTTGATTTGCTTAACCTTTTGATCACGTTTTACATAAGTCACGATTTTCACGTCTGACTTCTGACTTACACTCACTGTTTCAACTGAATGGATTTTAAGTTCTCTCATGCATTAAATTACTCATGATATTGAGTACGGTCAAAAACAAAAGAGCAAAATCAAAAGAGGGGATAAACCGATAAAGCACGGTCTTTAAGTCATTGAGAATTAGTTTATCCAATTTAATTAGAGTGTTCGCCGGCTGATATCGGTATCAAGTTCATTATCTTTCAGTTTAGAAGCTGAATTAAGTAGAGTATTAGAATCTAACAGAAACTGCGCACCAAATAACAATTTTTGAAATTGAAACAAAATCAGTCAATTTCTTTTCTGGCAATCTGCCGGCTTTGTTTCTGATATCCTGGAAAAAATCCTTCACCTTGTTATAGAAGTTCCCAAATATGAAGTTCCGCCTCTAATTTATTCGTTTTTGGTTTAAAACTAGACTTTGTTGCCATTTTTAATAAGTGTTATTGTAATTTCTCTCTATCGTTAGTGATTGTAAACGCACATTGTCTCTTTTTAAATACTAAATTTGTAATATTGTAACAATGACTTATCTAACATAATGCCTGTAAAATACGCTGCCTGGAATTTTACACGACTAAATACTCTGGTAATTCAGCATTTCTTTTATCTAGTGAAAAATTTCAAAACTTTGTAATGATAGCTTCTAGTTGCTCTAAAAAAATTTGTGGCAATAATTTGTCCCTTTGGTCTTTTTTTACAATTTTTTGTACAGGATGAAGTGGTAAATTCAACCGGTGAACAGCAGCCGGTTGAAAAAGAAAAGAGCGGTTAAATTTCTAATGGCATTCTGTTCATCTTAGGAAGCCCGTAGATAATGCTTAAGGTTAGTTTGCAGTACATCTGGGAACGTGACAAGAAGTAGAGGCTCGGTAATGTGCGGCTGCCAATAAAGAGTTTGGTTTTTGTGTGGCGAACCCTCAGAGGGCTAACTCTGAAAACTTTTCATTTTTACTTGGCTGTCAGCTGAGCGTAGCTGTTTTGCGATACGCTTAGTTTTACCTTTTTGATCGTCTGACTCTCATTTTCGCATTTTACATTTTTTTACCCGGCATAGTTGAAAAGCGCGTTTTTCACGTCTTCGTGTCGCTTTTATGTGCTGACGTAACTTGGTTCAATCGTTAATGGTGAGCTCTTAGATTTAGGGTGAAGTGAGTGATCTGTGTTAATCATAAATGTCTTACCTCTCTCTAAATGACATTGTAAGGCCCCTCGGTTAACTCTAATCTTTGCTTCAATAAAGAACAACTGTTAATGAAGGCATATAAAAAAGACCCACAAACCCATCCGTTTCCTATTGAAAGTTATTTACTAAAAATCGATTTAAAAATGTTTGATGCCTTTTTAACAGCCGCCGTCAGCCTCTCAAACGGCTATTTATAGGTGCTCCCCTTTTTAAATTTGCTTTACCTTTTGATCACGTTTTACATAAGTCACGATTTTCACGTCTGACTTCTGACTTACCTCACTCACTGTTTCAACTGAATGGATTTTAACTTCTCTCATGCATTAAATTACTCATTATAGTGAGTACGGTCACAGACAAAAGAGCAAAATCAAAAGAGACGGTATAAACCGATAAAGCACGGTCTTTAATTCAGTGAGAATTAGTTTATCCAATTTCATTAGAGTGTTCGCGGGCTGATATCGATATCAAGTTCATTATCTTTCAGTTTAGAAGCTGAATTCAGTAGACGATTCGAATCTAACTGAAACTGCGCACCAAATTATAACAATTTTTGAAATTGAAAAAAAAAATCAATCAATTTCTCTTTTCTGGCAATCTGCCGGCTTTGTTTCTGATATCCGGGAAAAAATCCTTCACCTTGTTATGGAAGATACCAAATATGAAGTTCCGTCTCTAATTTATTCGTTTTTGGTTTAAAACTAGACTTTGTTGCCATTTGTAATGTGTTAGTGTAATTTCTCTCTATCGTTAGTGATTGTAAACGTACATTCTCTTTTGAAATACTAAATTTGTAATATTGTAACAATGACTCATCTAACATAATGCCTGTAAAATACGCTGCCTGGAATTTTACACTACTAAATACTCTGGTAATTCAGCATTTCTTCTATCTAGTGAAAAATTTCAAAACTTTGTAATGATAGCTTCTAGTTGCTCTCAAATGAAATTTGTGGCAATAATTTGTCCCTTTGGTCTTTTTTTCATTTTTTTTTGTTCAGGATGAACTGGTAAATTCAACCGGTGAACAGCAACCGGTTGAAAAAGAAAAGCGGTTAAATTTTTGTAAAGGCGTTCTGTTCATCTTAGGAAGCCCTAAGATAATGCTTAAGGTTAGTTTGCAGTAAATCTGGGAACGTGACAACAGAATTAGAGGCTCGGTAATGTGCGGCTGCCAATAAAGTTTTGTTTTTGTGTGGCGAACCCTCAGAGGGCTAACTCTGAGAACTTTTCATTTTTACTTAGCGCTCAGCTGAGCGTAGCTGTTTTGCGATACGCTTAGTTTAACCTTTTTGATCGTCTGATTCTCATTTTCGCGTTTTACATTTTGTACTCGGCATAGTTGAAAAGGGCGTTTTTGTTCACGTCTTCGTGTCGCTTTTATGTGCGTGACGTAACTTGGTTCAATCGTTAATGGTGAGCTCTTAGTAATTTATGGTGAAGTGAGTGATCAGTTTTGATCATAAAGGTCTTACCTCTCTCTAAATGACATTGTAAGGTCCCCTCGGTTAACTCTAATCTTTGCTTCAATAAAGGACAACTGTTAATGAAGGCATATAAAAAAGACCCTCAAACCCATCCGTTTCCTATTGAAAGTTATTTACTATAAATCGATTTAAAAATGTTTGATGCCTTTTTAATAGCCGCCGTCAGCCTCTCAATCGGCTATTTTTAGGTGCTCTCCTTTTTTAATTTGCTTTACCTTTTGATCACCTTTTACATAAGTCACGATTTTCACGTTTGACTTCTGACTTGCCTCACTCACTTTTTCAACTGAATGGATTTTAAGTTCTCTCATGCATTAAATTACGCATTATAGTGAGCACGGTCAAAGACAAAAGAGCAAAATCAAAAGAGACGGGATAAACCGATAAAGCACGGTCTTTAAGTCATTGAGAATTAGTTTATCCAATTTCATTAGAGTGTTCACCGGCTGATTTCGGTACCAAGTTCATTATCTTTCAGTTTAGAAGCTGAATTAAGTAGAGTATTAGAATCTAACTGAAACAGCGCCAAATTATAACAATTTTTGAAATTAAAAAAAATAGTCAATTTCTCTTTTCTGGCAATCTGCCGGCTTTGTTTCGGATATCCTGGAAAAAATCCTTCACCTTGTTATGGAAGTTCCCAAATATGAAGTTCCGCCTCTAATTTATTCGTTTTTGGTTTAAAACTAGACTTTGTTGCCATTTATAATAAGTGTTAGTGTAATTTCTTTCTATCGTTAGTGATTGTAAACGTACCTTGTCTCTTTTGAAATACTAAATTTGTAATATTGTAACAATGACTCATCTAACATAATGCCTGTAAATTACGCTGCCTGGAATTTTTCACGACTAAATACTCTGGTAATTCAGCATTTCTTTTATCTAGCTAAAAATTTCAAAACTTTGTAATGATAGCTTCTAGTTGCTCTCAAATAAAATTTTTGGCAATAATTTGTCCCTTTGGTCTTTTTTACAATTTTTTGTACAGGATAAACTGGTAAATTCAACCGGTGAACAGCAACCGGTTGAAAAAAAGAGCGGTTAATTTTTTGTAAAGGCGTTCTGTTCATCTTAGGAAGCCCGTAGATAATGCTTAAGGTTAGTTTGCAGTACATCTGGGAACGTGACAAGAGAAGTAGAGGCTCGGTAATGTGCGGCTGCCAATAAAGAGTTTTGTTTTTGTGTGGCGAACCCTCAGAGGGCTAACTCTGAAAACTTTTCATTTTTACTTAGCTGTCAGCTGAGCTTAGCTGTTTTGCGATACGCTTAGTTTTACCTTTTTGATCGTCTGACTCTCATTTTCGCGTTTTACATATTTTTACGCGGCATAGTTGAAAAGCGCGTTTTTCACGTCTTCGTGTCGCTTTTATGTGCGTGACGTAACTTGGTTCAATCGTTAATGGTGAGCTCTTAGTGATTTATGGTGAAGTGAGTGATCAGTTTTAATCATAAATGTCTTACCTCTCTCTAAATGACATTGTAAGGTCCCCTCGGTTAACTCTAATCTTTGCTTCAATAAAGGACAACTGTTAATGAAGGCATATAAAAAAGACCCTCAAACCCATCCGTTTCCTATTGAAAGTTATTTACTATAAATCGATTTAAAAATGTTTGATGCCTTTTTAATAGCCGCCGTCAGCCTCTCAATCGGCTATTTTTAGGTGCTCTCCTTTTTTAATTTGCTTTACCTTTTGATCACCTTTTACATAAGTCACGATTTTCACGTTTGACTTCTGACTTGCCTCACTCATTTTTTCAACTGAATGGATTTTAAGTTCTCTCATGCATTAAATTACGCATTATAGTGAGTACGGTCAAAGACAAAAGAGCAAAATCAAAAGAGACGGGATAAACCGATAAAGCACGGTCTTTAAGTCATTGAGAATTAGTTTATCCAATTTCATTAGAGTGTTCCTCGGCTGATATCGGTATCAAGTTTATTATCTTTCTGTTTAGAAGCTGAATTAAGTAGAGTTATACAATCTAACTGAAGCTGCACGCCAAATTAGAACACTTTTTGAAATTGAAAAAAAAATCAGTCTATTTGTCTCTTCTTTATTTTCTTTGTGTTTCAATTCCGATATGCATCGAGTGCGTCAACGGCTGCTTTTTTTCCGGAAATCGGCCGGCTTTGTTTCTGATCTCCTGATAAAAATCCTTCCCCTTGTTATGGAAGTTCTCAAAAATAAAGTTCCGCCTCTACTTTTAAACCAAAAAACGAATAAATTAGAGGCGGAACTTTATTTTTCAGAACTTCCATAACAAGGGGAAGGATTTTTATCAGGAGATCAGAAACAAAGCCGGCCGATTTCCGGAAAAAAGCCGCCGTTGACGCACTCGATGCATATCGGAATTGAAACACAAAGAAAATAAAGAAGAGACAAATAGACTGATTTTTTTTTCAATTTCAAAAAGTGTTCTAATTTGGCGTGCAGCTTCAGTTAGATTGTATAACTCTACTTAATTCAGCTTCTAAACAGAAAGATAATAAACTTGATACCGATATCAGCCGAGGAACACTCTAATGAAATTGGATAAACTAATTCTCAATGACTTAAAGACGTTTTTTGGTTTAAAAGTAGACTTCTAAATAAGTCAATTGTTGAGAAACAAATTGCGAACTGGAGGTCAAACTCAATATATTAAGACTGTTATATTAAGGTCGTCCAGACTAGATTAAAGCTAATTTGGTTAACATAGAATGTATGTGGAATATGCG
Source organism: Convolutriloba macropyga (assembly GCF_964194025.1). Taxonomy (NCBI): domain Eukaryota; kingdom Metazoa; phylum Xenacoelomorpha; order Acoela; family Convolutidae; genus Convolutriloba; species Convolutriloba macropyga. The sequence continues at coordinate 22,542,803 of NC_134476.1, read as the reverse complement.
GGATTATTTCAGGTTTTGGGAATGATCGGTTGTGGGTGTTGGATTAAAGAAATAACAGATTGTTTTTGAACTGAGGTAAAATTTATCTCAAATAAACATGACCGAAGTTTCTGTGAAGCAATACGATATCGTGATCTCGCATGCAAGCGATGCGGATGAATCACTGTGTCTGAAGATACGAGAGGAATTGGTAGATAGAGGATACAGTGTGTTCATGGATGTATTCGGACAGTATCCCAATGAGAAAATGGCTGCTATTATCAAGAATGCTCATTTTTTCATAAGTTAGTGATCTTATAATTAGTGCTCATGTGTTAGCTGAGGCATTGGTGGTGTAGAAACTTGTATAGCTACGAATTTTCGGAAGTTATTCACGAATCAGTAATGTGTGAAAAATGAGCATACTATCTGCTATGATCCGCTTATGGCAATCGAGGCATCAAAGTTCTTGTACGATTGCGCATTTATGACCTTTGCACTATTACCAGGGTTTTGTTTAATGATCACAGAGTGAATAATTATTGTGTCCTATTTTATGAAATCAATAGGTTTTGTACTATGGATGCTTTTTTAGTAGAAAACGTTTTGAAAATTAGTGGGTCATGAGCATGGAAATAGTTTTAAGAATTATTCCTGTCCATTGTCGGTCTGAGCAAGAGTTTTTTTGCAAATTCTAGACTTTCGAAATGAACCTATTGAATTTATTGTCAAGTTGAAAGAACAATTAACCTACCATCAAAATTCATCCAATGTTCAACAATACAATCAAATTTTATAGAACTTAAAAAAATTAATGTCTGAGAACCTGTAAATATTTAACTAAATGGTGAAGTTTGAAGTATTTTGTTAATGAATTATGATTGGGGCAATGAGATCTTACGATTTTGATGATGATTTATTATTAACAATGAAATTCAGATTGTTTTGTCTCTTTTGTTTTTGTTAATAATATATTGTTCAAAATCAAAGATCTAATCAAACCCTCAGATCATAATTCATGATCATTTTTGGCGACCAGCGTGGAGCGCCAAAATGTGATAGTATCTATTAATTTCTATTAATTGTTAAGGTCGGGTGTATGTTTAAAATTATCCGAGCAAAATGTTAATGATTAATTTTAATTATGGTTATTTGATTGGTTCTCCGATTGCAACTGTTTTGTGTAACTTTAATTTAGGTGTGGAAAAGCAGTCATATCCGCATAGGTTAGAAGACTCTGCTTGAAGTCACTGGGAATGTCTGGCGTTTATCGAGAACCTCTAAACGGAGATATTAAGTCAGAATTTCGATGTGACTTCTGCAGAGTCACGTAACCATGCTTAAACACGAAACGCGCACGTTTTAAAATGACAAAAGTCAACTTCTAGCTACGTATATAGCAACATCTGGCATTCCAGACTTTCTGCAGTTTATACATTGCACGTGCGTGTTTCAAGTTTTTTTCCGTCATGAAGAAGTTGTATCAATGGCAGCCTTCTTTTGACTCGTTGATTATATAAAGTTGTTGCAAATGTATTATCTTTTGAGTGAACATTGAATGCATGTTTAGTGTGCTTGACAAAAGCCTATATGCAGGAGAAAGGGAGAGAGAAGGACTGTGCCCTTAATTGTGAAACCAAAAATAGACTCACTATCCAGATAGCATTCCTGGAAGACATGGACAAAACCACAGACGACATACTCTACTTAATAGGTAAGTAGAACTACCTGGTACAAAATTGAACTCGTCTTTTTTTGTTTTGATTTGATAACATTTTAAGTTCCTTCAAAACATTTTTTAAACAATATTTTAAGGTGAATTTGATTCAGGAAATGCCGCACGTGCTATTATTTGCTGCTGGGGAATTTGGTATCTTAGGCGAAAGAATTTCCTAGCCATTAGGCGAAAATTTTGGACTAAAATTTTGTTGACGTCAGTCTAATTACAATTAAAGCACTTTTGATTAAAACAATTGAAAGACAGTATGAGGAAAGTGTTTAATTTTTATAATTAGTTTAAGAGTATTCGGCTATTTTTTCATTGTTTGAATTAAGGTTGCGGTTATTGCTTTATTCGGGTTGTCTAATAGATGATAGTTATTTCAATGGTTATAGTTTTGTTGAAGACGACTCTGTTTTGTTTCAGGAATTCTTCCGACTGCTCTTTATTTGCTTAAGTGTCGTTGAAACAGGGTCGCGTGAAAACAAGTGAATTGTTCAAGCTGCTGAACAATGGTGATAGGAATTGAGAAATTTTGAGTGTCTTTCGTTCATGCATTTTTGGTTGCTCTCAAACAAAGTTGAATGCAATTATATCAGTCCTAAGTTTCTTTTTTGTCTACGAAGCTGTAGGCTGTGCGGTGCCCTTGGTTTGTTTTGATTAATAGCCGCCTCAGCTTCTTTGCCGGATTTTGTAGCGCTCCTTTTTACATCTTTTCACTTTTTTTTGATGATTTTTTAAGTAAAATTGGTGTAGTGATTTTGGTCACTCCAAAACAGCAAGTGGAGCGAAATAGCGAGTGCTTTTGAGGCGTTAATTTTTTTTACAGCAGAGAAAACAGTGTTTGAACAAATATTCGCTTTCTCGCTAGTTGTTTTTAAAGCAGAGAGAAAACGGCGTTTGAACAAAAATTCGCTTTCTCGCTAGTGGCTTTTGTTGACATGCGGCATTTTGACATTGATTTAGTTCGATTTCATCGAACTAAAATTCTTCGCTTTACGTTAATTCACAGCTTCTTCAACATTTTGCGTGAATTCTTTTCGACTTCTCTAGGCTGGTTTCACTCTTCGCTCATTCTCCTCAAAGTGTTTTTAGACAGCAGTTGCGCAGTAAAACACTTCAAAATAAACAGAGTCAGTATCGAAAAGCTAAATTAGAGATCGAAACGAAATGAAGCCCAATATTAGGTTCCTGTTACTAGAACTTTGTTCTTATAAGTCTTAGTTACCATCTCTAATGCTTATTGGTATTGATACCAGCTTCTGTATCGTCTCACTCTGAAACAGGAGTATGTTCAATTACAACATGACATCAAAATAGTTTGCAATTTAGAATTGTTCTCCTTTTTGTGGTCTGACGCTCTTTTCATTTTGTTCAAAGGCAAAGCTGAGAAGTCGGACTTTTCTGAATGACTTCTTCCTCTCTTAAACGGCGTTTGCGCGCGGGACTTAAGTTTCTCACTCTCTCTAGCAAACGTTTTTAGGCCATTAGCGTGATTGGGTTTTTATCATACTTGACTTACCTCACTCAATAAAAATTATTTTTGCACTTTAAAACTTTAGTTTCATTTGAAGTAGTCTAATGTCAAAGAATCTCATGTGTAATAAAGATCTCCATTAAAAAGGCTTCTGATGAATGAATCATAGTTTTATGAATTTATGGCTTAATTTTTCTGTCAGAATTTTTTGAGCGGCGTCTGTTTCTTCTATACGGCACGCAAGTCTATTTGGCAGCTATTCTGGGACTCTGTCGGCTAAGTTTTCAAATTTTTCGCTGGACGGATTTTTGTCTTACCCTCAAATTTTTCCTCCTTAAAACTGGAGGGCATTAAGTATCCGAGCAGCTGTCATAGGGCTGGTCTTTAAGAATGCGATTCGCCGAATCTTTTTTAGGAGACAATTTCATGGGGTGTAGGGCGGTTCTTAGTCTTACAAGTTTGACCGCCCCGCACTCTTTCACCCCTTACCTCACGCACACTCCCGCGATCAACCTCGCCCGATGGTTTTCGCTGTTGTTTTTGATATAAAGAAAAATAGTTTTGAGAAAATATTCGGTACACGAGAAACACCCTTCCCTCGACCAACCTCCCCAACCTGGCAATTTTTACTCCCCTCTAGTGCAGTCCTCTCAACCCCACACCTTCCGCTTCATCACTTGACGTCACCCCTCTCCAACGCTTGACCCTCCCCCAACGCGCTTACTCTGTTCTTAATGCTAGCGTCCTTGAGCCGCAGCTGGCTACCACCAAAGGAAACCACTCGGAGGTTGTTTGAGAGCAATTCGCCCGATGCTTTTCGCTTTTATCTCTGACATAGAGAAAGAAAAGTAGTTTTGAGAAAATATTCGCTACACGAGAAACACCCTTCCCTCGACCAACCTCCACAACCTGGCAATTTTTACTCCCCTCTAGTGCAGTCCTCTCAACCCTACACCTTCCGCTTCATCACTTGACGTCACCCCTCTCCAACGCTTGACCCTCCCGCAAAGCGCTTACTCTGTTCTTAATGCTAGCGTCCTTGAGCCACAGCTGGCTACCACCAAAGGAAACTACTCGGAGGTTTTTTGAGAGCAATTCGCCCGATCTTTTTCGCTTTTATCTCTGGTATAGAGAAAGAAAAGTAGTTTTGAGAAAATATTTGCTAAGCGAGGAAATTTTTTTGTAATTTAGCTTAAAACTGATTGCTTAAAAAAGCAATTATTTTTAACCTAAATTTTTTAGCCCAATTGTTTATTGGCAAACATTGTGATGGGCAATTAGATGTTTAAGAGTGTTTTTGACCATTTCGAAGATACTGTGAGATGCAATTTGGAGCTATATTTGTCGTTCTGCTGTCATTTACTGCCGACGGATTTTTAGCAGTAATAGGTTTTTATGGGGCTTTGATTGTCTTTGGCGTTAATTGGTATCATTGGAAATGTTAATCACAAAGAACATTGGAAATCCTAATTACAAAGAAAATTCATTAAAAATGTGTAATTGTCGGCCTTTTTAGCTTTATAATGTAGGTCTCTTACTTTTCTGTTTTATTGTAGATTTCTGACTTCTCAGTTTCGATCATTTTTTGTTGATTTTTTATTTCCAGTTAACCGTTTTGAAGAGGGCTATAGATAATGTTGATAGAGGGAAACAATTTATTGATGGACGGAGCTGTTTATACTAAATTAATTATTCATGTTTTTGTTTGTGTTAAGGAAATGCCACAACTGTTAATATTTGCTGCTGGGGAAATTGGTATCTTAGGCGAAAGATTTTCCTAGCAATTAGGCGAAAATTCTGGACTAAAATTCTGCTGACATCAGTCTAATTACAATTAAAGCACTTTTGATTAAAACAATTGAAAGACAGTATGAGGAAAGTGTTTAATTTTTATAATCAGTTTAAAAGAGTAATTGGCTATTTTTTTATTGTTTGAATTAAGATTGCGGTTATTGCTTTATTCGGGTTGATCTAATGGATGATAGTTATTCAAAAGATTATAGTCTTGTCGCAGAGTACTGTTATGTTTCAGAAATTCTTCTGACTGTTCTTTTTATGCTTTAGTGTCGCTGAAACAGGTTGCGTAAAAACAAGTGAATAAGTCAAGCTCCTGAAGAATGGTGACAGGAATCGAGAAATTTTTAGTGGCTTTCGTTCATGCATTTTTGGTTGCTCGCAAACAAAGTTGATTGCAATTATATCAGTCCTAAGTTCTTTCTTGTCTACGAAGCTGTAGGCTGAGGGGAGCTATTTTGCGGTGCCCTTGGTTTGTTTTGATTAATAGCCGCCTCAGCTTCTTTGCCGGCTTTTGTAGCGCTCCTTTTTACATCTTTTCACTTATCTTGATGATTTTTTAAGTTAAATTGGTGTAGTGTTTTTGGTCACTCCGAAACGGCTAGTGGAGCGAAAAAGCGAGTGCTTTTGAGGCGTGAAATTTTTTTTACAGCAGAGAGAAAACAGTGTTTAAACAAAAATTCGCTTTCTCGCTAGTGGTTTTTAAAGCAGAGAGAAAACGGTGTTTGAACAAAAATTCGCTTTCTCGCTAGTGGTTTTTGTTGACATGCGGCATTTTGACATGGATATAGTTCGATTTCATCAAACTAAAATTCTCCGCGTTACGTTAATTCACAGCTTCTTCAACATATTGCGTGAATACTTTTTGACTTCTCTAGGCTGGTTTCACTCTTCGCTCATTCGCCTCAAAGTGTTTTTAGACAGCAGTTGTCCAGCAAAACACTTCAAAATAAACAGAGTCAGTATCGAAAAACTAAATTAGAGATCGAAACGAAATAAAGCCCAATATTAGATATTAGATTCCCGTTACTAGAACTTTGTTCTTATAAGTCTTAGTTACGATCTCTAATGCTTATTGGTATTGATACCAGCTTCTGTATCGTCTTACTCTGAAACAGGAGTATGTTCAACTACAACATGACATCAAAATAGTTTGCAATTTAAACTTGTTCTCCTTTTTGTGGTCTGACGCTCTTTTCATTTTATTTGTTCACACGGCAAAGCTGAGAAGTCGGACTTTTCTGAATGACTTCTTCCTCTCTTAAACGGCGTTTGCGCGCGGGACTTAAATTTCTCACTCTCCCTAGCAAAACGTTTTTAGGCCATTAGCGTGGTTGGGTTTTTATCATACTTGACTTCCCTCACTCAATAAAAATCATTTTTGCAATTTAAAACTTTAGTTTCATTTGAAGTAGTCTAATGTCAAAGAATCTCATGTGTAATAAAGATCTCGATTAAAAAGGCTTCTGATGAATGAATCATAGTTCTTTGAAATTATGGCTTAATTTTTTCATGATTTTTTGAGCGGCGTCTATTTCTCCTATACGGCACGCAAGTCTACTTGGCAGCTATTCTGGGACTCTGTCGGCTAAGTTTTGCAAATTTTTCGCTGGACGGATTTTTGTCTTACCCTCAAATTTTTCCTCCTTAAAACTGGAGGGCATTAAGTATCCGAGCAGCTGTCATAGGGCTGGTCTTTAAGAATGCGATCCGCCGAAACTTTTCAAGGAGACAATTTCATGGGGTGAAGGGCGGTTCTTAGTCTTACAAGTTTGACCGCCCTCTTCACCCCTTCCCTCACGCACACGCACATTCTCTCGACCAACCTCGCCCGTTGGTTTTCGCTTATGTTTTTGATATAAAGAAAAGTAGTTTTGAGAAAACATTCGCTACGCGAGAAACACCCTTCCCTCGACCAACCTCCCCAACATGGCAATTTTTACTCCCCTCTAGTGCAGTCCTCTCAACCCCACACCTTCCGCTTCATCACTTGACGTCACCCCATTCCAAGGCTTGACCCTCCCCCAACGCGCTTACTCTGTTCTTAATGCTAGCGTCCTTGAGCCGCAGCTGACTACCACCAAAGGAAACCACTCGGAGGTTGTTTGAGAGCAATTCGCCCGATATTTTTCACTTTTATCTCTGATATAGAGAAAGAAAAGTAGTTTTGAGAAAATATTCGCTAAACGAGAAACACCCTTCCCTCGACCAACTTCCCCAACCTGGCAATTTTTACTCCCCTCTAGTGCAGTCCTCTCAACCCCACACCTTCCGCTCCATCACTTGACGTCACCCCTGTCCAACGCCTGACCCTCCCCCAACGCGCTTACTCTGTTCTTAATGCTAGCGTCCTTGAGCCGCAGCTGGCTACCACCAAAGGAAACCACTCGGAGGTTTTTTGAGAGCAATTCGCCCGATCTTTTTCGCTTTTATCTCTGGTATAGAGAAAGAAAAGTAGTTTTGAGAAAATATTTGCTAAGCGAGGAAATTTTTGTTCTAATTTAGGTTAAAATTGATTGCTAAAAAAGCAATTATTTTTAACCTAAATTTTTTAGCTCAATTGTTTATTGGCAAACATTGTGATGAGGAATTAGATGTTTAAGAGTGTGTTCGACCATTTCGAAGATACTTTGAGATGCAGTTTGGAGCTATATTTGTCGTTCTGCTGTCATTTACTGCCGACGGATTTTTAGCAGTAATAGGTTTTTATGGGGCTTTGATTGTCTTTGGCGTTAATTGGTATCATTGGAAATGTTAATCACAAAGAACATTGGAAATCCTAATTACAAAGAAAATTCATTAAAAATGTGTAATTGTCGGCCTTTTTAGCTTTATAATGTAGGTCTCTTACTTTTCTGTTTTATTGTAGATTTCTGACTTCAGTTTCGATCATTTTTTTGTTGATTTTTTATTTCCAGTTATCCGTTTTGAAGAGGGCTATAGATAATTTTGATAGAAGGAAATAATTTATTGATAGATGAAACTGTTTATACTAAATTAATTATTCATGTTTTTGTTTGTGTTAAGGAAATGCCACAACTGTTAATATTTGCTGCTGGGGAAATTGGTATCTTAGGCGAAAGAATTTCCTACCCATTAGGCGAAAATTTTGGACTAAAATTTTGTTGACATCAGTCAAATTACAATTAAAGCACTTTTGATTGAAACAATTGAAAGACAGTATGCGGAAAGTAATTAATTTTTATAATCAGTTTAAAAGAGTATTTGGCTATTTTTTTTCATTGTTTGAATTAAGATTGCGGTTATTGCTTTATTCGGGTGGTCTAATAGATGGTAGTTATTCAAAAGATTATAGTCTTGTCGCAGAGTACTGTTATGTTTCAGAAATTCTTCTGACTGTTCTTTTTATGCATTAGTGTCGCTGAAACAGGTTGCGTAAAAACAAGTCAATAGGTCAAGCTCCTGAAGAATGGTGATAGGAATCGAGAATTTTTTATTGGCTTTCGTTCATGCTTTTTTGGTTGCTCTCAAACAAAGTTGAATGCAATTATTTCAGTCCTAAGTTTTTTTTTGTCTACGAAGCTGTAGGCTAAGGGGAGCTATTTTGCGGTGCCCTTGGTTTGTTTTGATTAATAGCCGCCTCAGCTTCTTTGCCGGCTTTTGTAGCGCTCCTTTTTACATCTTTTCTCTTATCTTGATGATTTTTTAAGTTAAATTGGTGTAGTGTTTTTGGTCACTCCGAAACGGCAAGTGGAGCGAAAAAGCGAGTGCTTTTGAGGCTTGAAATTTTTTTACAGCAGAGAGAAAAGTGTTTGAACAAAAATTCGCTTTCTCGCTAGTGGTTTTTAGAGCGGAGAGAAAATGGTGTTTGAACAAAAATTCGCTTTCTCGCTGGTGGTTTCTGTTGACATGCGGCATTTTGACATTGATTTAGTTCGGTTTCATCGAACTAAATTTCTTCGCTGTACGTTAATTAACAGCTTCAACATATTGCGTGAATACTTTTTGACTAGGCTAGTTTCACTCTTCGCTCATTCGCCTCAAAGTGTTTTTAGACAGCAGTTGCGCAGCAAAACACTTCAAAATAAACAGAGTCAGTATCGAAAAACTAAATTAGAGATCGAAACGAAATCAAGCCCAATATTAGATATTAGATTCCCGTTACTAGAACTTTGTTCTTATAAGTCTTAGTTACGATCTCTAATGCTTATTGGTATTGATACCAGCTTCTGTATCGTCTTACTCTGAAACAGGAGTATGTTCAACTACATGACATCAAAATAGTTTGCAATTTAAACTTGTTCTCCTTTTTGTGGTCTGACGCTCTTTTCATTTTATTTGTTCACACGGCAAAGCTGAGAAGTCGGACTTTTCTGAATGACTTCTTCCTCTCTTAAACGGCGTTTGCGCGCGGGACTTAAATTTCTCACTCTCTCTAGCAAACGTTTTTAGGCCATTAGCGTGGTTGGGTTTTTATCATACTTGACTTCCCTCACTCAATAAAAATCATTTTTGCAATTTAAAACTTTAGTTTCATTTGAAGTAGTCTAATGTCAAAGAATCTCATGTGTAATAAAGATCTCGATTAAAAAGGCTTCTGATGAATGAATCATATTTCTTTGAAATTATGGCTTAATTTTTTCATGATTTTTTGAGCGGCGTCTATTTCTCCTATACGGCACGCAAGTCTACTTGGCAGCTATTCTGGGACTCTGTCGGCTAAGTTTTGCAAATTTTTCGCTGGACGGATTTTTGTCTTACCCTCAAATTTTTCCTCCTTAAAACTGGAGGGCATTAAGTATCCGAGCAGCTGTCATAGGGCTGGTCTTTAAGAATGCGATCCGCCGAAACTTTTCAAGGAGACAATTTCATGGGGTGAAGGGCGGTTCTTAGTCTTACAAGTTTGACCGCCCTCTTCACCCCTTCCCTCACGCACACGCACATTCTCTCGACCAACCTCGCCCGTTGGTTTTCGCTTATGTTTTTGATATAAAGAAAAGTAGTTTTGAGAAAACATTCGCTACGCGAGAAACACCCTTCTCTCGACCAACCTCCCCAACCTGGCAATTTTTACTCCCCTCTAGTGCAGTCCTCTCAACCCCACACCTTCCGCTTCATCACTTGACGTCACCCCACTCCAAGGCTTGACCCTCCCGCAACGCGCTTACTCTGTTCTTAATGCTAGCGTCCTTGAGCCGCAGCTGGCTACCACCAAAGGCAACCACTCGGAGGTTGTTTGAGAGCAATTCGCCCGATATTTTTCGCTTTTATCTCTGATATAGAGAAAGAAAAGTAGTTTTGAGAAAATATTCGCTAAACGAGAAACACCCTTCCCTCGACCAACTTCCCCAACCTGGCAATTTTTACTCCCCTCTAGTGCAGTCCTCTCAACCCCACACCTTCCGCTCCATCACTTGACGTCACACCTCTCCAACGCCTGACCCTCCCCCAACGCGCTTACTCTGTTCTTAATGCTAGCGTCCTTGAGCCGCAGCTGACTACCACCAAAGGAAACCACTCGGAGGTTGTTTGAGAGCAATTCGCCCGATATTTTTCGCTTTTATCTCTGATATAGAGAAAGAAAAGTAGTTTTGAGAAAATATTCGCTAAACGAGAAACAGCCTTCCCTCGACCAACTTCCCCAACCTGGCAATTTTTACTCCCCTCTAGTGCAGTCCTCTCAACCCCACACCTTCCGCTCCATCACTTGACGTCACCCCTATCCAACGCCTGACCCTCCCCCAACGCGCTTACTCTGTTCTTAATGCTAGCGTCCTTGAGCCGCAGCTGGCTACCACCAAAGGAAACCACTCGGAGGTTTTTTGAGAGCAATTCGCCCGATCTTTTTCGCTTTTATCTCTGGTATAGAGAAAGAAAAGTAGTTTTGAGAAAATATTTGCTAAGCGAGGAAATTTTTGTTCTAATTTAGGTTAAAATTGATTGCTAAAAAAGCAATTATTTTTAACCTAAATTTTTTAGCTCAATTGTTTATTGGCAAACATTGTGATGAGCAATTAGATGTTTAAGAGTGTGTTTGACCATTTCGAAGATACTTTGAGATGCAGTTTGGAGCTATATTTGTCGTTCTGCTGTCATTTACTGCCGACGGATTTTTAGCAGTAATAGGTTTTTATGGGGCTTTGATTGTTTTTGGCGTTAATTGGTATCATTGGAAATGTTAATCACAAAGAACATTGGAAATCCTAATTACAAAGAAAATTCATTAAAAATGTGTAATTGTCGGCCTTTTTAGCTTTATAATGTAGGTCTCTTACTTTTCTGTTTTATTGTAGATTTCTGACTTCAGTTTCGATCATTTTTTTGATGATTTTTTATTTCCAGTTATCCGTTTTGAAGAGGGCTATAGATAATTTTGATAGAAGGAAATAATTTATTGATAGATGGAACTGTTTATACTAAATTAATTATTCATGTTTTTGTTTGTGTTAAGGAAATGCCACAACTGTTAATATTTGCTGCTGGGGAAATTGGTATCTTAGGCGAAAGAATTTCCTACCCATTAGGCGAAAATTTTGGACTAAAATTTTGTTGACATCAGTCAAATTACAATTAAAGCACTTTTGATTGAAACAATTGAAAGACAGTATGAGGAAAGTAATTAATTTTTATAATCAGTTTAAAAGAGTATTTGGCTATTTTTTTCATTGTTTGAATTAAGATTGCGGTTATTGCTTTATTCGGGTGGCCTAATAGATGGTAGTTATTCAAAAGATTATAGTCTTGTCGCAGAGTACTGTTATGTTTCAGAAATTCTTCTGACTGTTCTTTTTAAGCATTAGTGTCGCTGAAACAGGTTGCGTAAAAACAAGTCAATAGGTCAAGCTCCTGAAGAATGGTGATAGGAATCGAGAATTTTTTATTGGCTTTCGTTCATGCTTTTTTGGTTGCTCTCAAACAAAGTTGAATGCAATTATTTCAGTCCTAAGTTCTTTTTTGTCTACGAAGCTGTAGGCTAAGGGGAGCTATTTTGCGGTGCCCTTGGTTTGTTTTGATTAATAGCCGCCTCAGCTTCTTTGCCGGCTTTTGTAGCGCTCCTTTTTACATCTTTTCACTTATCTTGATGATTTTTTAAGTTAAATTGGTGTAGTGTTTTTGTTCACTCCGAAACGGCAAGTGGAGCGAAAAAGCGAGTGCTTTTGAGGCTTGAAATTTTTTTTACAGCAGAGAGAAAAGTGTTTGAACAAAAATTCGCTTTCTCGCTAGTGGTTTTTAGAGCGGAGAGAAAATGGTGTTTGAACAAAATTTCGCTTTCTCGCTGGTGGTTTCTGTTGACATGCGGCATTTTGACATTGATTTAGTTCGGTTTCATCGAACTAAATTTCTTCGCTGTACGTTAATTAACAGCTTCAACATATTGCGTGAATACTTTTTGACTAGGCTAGTTTCACTCTTCGCTCATTCGCCTCAAAGTGTTTTTAGACAGCAGTTGCGCAGCAAAACACTTCAAAATAAACAGAGTCAGTATCGAAAAACTAAATTAGAGATCGAAACGAAATCAAGCCCAATATTAGATATTAGATTCCCGTTACTAGAACTTTGTTCTTATAAGTCTTAGTTACCATCTCTAATGCTTATTGGTATTGATACCAGCTTCTGTATCGTCTTACTCTGAAACAGGAGTATGTTCAACTACAACATGACATCAAAATAGTTTGCAATTTAAAATTGTTCTCCTTTTTGTGGTCTGACGCTCTTTTCATTTTATTTGTTCACACGGCAAAGCTGAGAAGTCGGACTTTTCTGAATGACTTCTTCCTCTCTTAAACGGCGTTTGCGCGCGGGACTTAAATTTCTCACTCTCTCTAGCAAAGGTTTTTAGGCCATTAGCGTGGTTGGGTTTTTATCATACTTGACTTCCCTCACTCAATAAAAATCATTTTTGCAATTTAAAACTTTAGTTTCATTTGAAGTAGTCTAATGTCAAAGAATCTCATGTGTAATAAAGATCTCGATTAAAAAGGCTTCTGATGAATGAATCATAGTTCTTTGAGTTTATGACTTAATTTTTTTCACATGATTTTTTGAGCGGCGTCTATTTCTCCTATACGGCACGCAAGTCTACTTGGCAGCTATTCTGGGACTCTGTCGGCTAAGTTTTGCAAATTTTTCGCTTGACGGATTTTTCTCTTACCCTCAAATTTTTCCTCCTTAAAACTGGAGGGCATTAAGTATCCGAGCAGCTCTCTTAGAGCTGGTCTTTAAGAATGCGATTCGCCGAAACTTTTTAAGGAGACAATTTCATGGGGTGAAGAGCGGTTCTTAGTCTTACAAGTTTGACGCCCTCTTTCACCCCTTCCCTCACGCACACGCACATTCTCTCGACCAACCTCGCCCGTTTGTTTACGCTTATGTTTTTGATATAAAGAAAAGTAGTTTTGAGAAAACATTCGCTACGCGAGAAACACCCTTCCCTCGACCAACCTCCCCAACCTGGCAATTTTTACTCCCCTCCAGTGCAGTCCTCTCAACCCCACACCTTCCGCTCCATCACTTGACGTCACCCCCCTCCAACGCCTGACCCTCCCCCAACGCGCTTACTCTGTTCTTAATGCTAGCGTCCTTGAGCCGCAGCTGGCTACCGCCAAAGGAAACCACTCGGAGGTTGTTTGAGAGCAATTCGCCCGATGTTTTTCGCTTTTATCTCTGATATAGAGAAAGAAAAGTAGTTTTGAGAATATATTCGCTAAACGAGAAACACCCTTCCCTCGACCAACCTCCCCAACCTGGCAATTTTTACTCCCCTCTCGTGCAGTCCTCTCAACCCCACACCTTCCGCTTCATCACTTGACGTCACCCCTCTCCAACGCTTGACCCTCCCCCAACGCGCTTACTCTGTTCTTAATGCTAGCGTCTTTGAGCCGCAGCTGGCTACCACCAAAGGAAGCCACTCGGAGGTTGTTTGAGAGCAATTCACCTGATGTTTTTCGCTTTTATCTCTGACATAGAGAAAGAAAAGTAGTTTTGAGAAAATATTTGCTAAGCGAGGAAATTTTTGTTCTAATTTAGGTTAAAATTGATTGCTTAAAAAAACAATTATTTTTAACCTAAATTTTTTAGCCCAATTGTTTATTGGCAAACATTGTGATGAGGAATTAGATGTTTAATAGTGTTTTTGACCATTTCGAAGATACTTTGAGATGCAGTTTGGAGCTATATTTGTCGTTCTGCTGTCATTTATTGCCTACGGATTTTTAGCAGTAATAGGTTTTTATGGGGCTATGATTGTCTTTGGCGTTAATTGGTATCATTGGAAATGTTAATCACAAAGAACATTGGAAATCCTAATTACCAAGAAAATTCATTAAAAATGTGTAAGTGTCAGCCTTTTTAGTTTTATAATGTAGGTCTCTTACTTTTCTGTTTTATTGTAGATTTCTCAGTTTTGATCATTTTTTTGTTGATTTTTTATTTCCAGTTAACCGTTTTGAAGAGGGCTATAGATAATGTTGATAGAAGGAAACAATTTATTGATGGACGGAACTGTTTATACTAAATTAATTATTCATGTTTTTGTTTGTGTTAAGGAAATGCTACAACTTCTAATTTTTGCTGCTGGGGAAATTGGTATCTTAGGCGAAAGAATTTCCTAGCCATTAGGCGAATATTCTGGACTAAAGTTTTGTTGACATCAGTCTAATTACAATTAAAGCACTTCTGATTAAAACAATTGAAAGACAGTATGAGGTGTTTAATTTTTATAATCAGTTTAAAAGAGTATTGGCTATTTTTTCATTGTTTGAATTAAGATTGCGGTTATTGCTTTATTCGGGTAGTCTAATGGATGATAGTCATTCAAAAGATTATAGTCTTGTCGCAGAGTACTGTTATGTTTCAGAAATTCTTCTGACTGTTCTTTTTATGCTTTAGTGTCGCTAAAACAGGTTGCGTAAAAACAAGTCAATAGGTCAAGCTCCTGAAGAATGGTGATAGGAATCGAGAATTTTTTATTGGCTTTCGTTCATGCTTTTTTGGTTGCTCTCAAACAAAGTTGAATGCCATTTTTTCAGTCCTAAATTCTTTTTTGTCTACGAAGCTGTAGGCTAAGGGGAGCTATTTTGCGGTCCCCTTGGTTTGTTTTGATTAATAGCCACCTCAGCTTCGTTGCCGGCTTTTGTAGCGCTCCTTTTCACATCTTTTCACTTATCTTGATGATTTTTTAAGTTAAATTGGTGTAGTGTTTTTGGTCACTCCGAAACAGCAAGTGGAGCGAAAAAGCGAGTGCTTTTGAGGCTTGAAATTTTTTTACAGCAGATAGAAAAGTGTTTGAACAACAATTCGCTTTCTCGCTAGTGGTTTTTAAAGCGGAGAGAAAGTGGTGTTTGAACAAAAATTCGCTTTCTCGCTGGTGGTTTCTGTTGACATGCGGCATTTTGACATTGATTTAGTTCGATTTCATCGAACTAAAATTCTTCGCTGTACGTTAATTAACAGCTTCTTCAACATATTGCGTGAATACTTTTTGACTAGGCTAGTTTCACTCTTCGCTCATTCGCCTCAAAGTGTTTTTAGACAGCAGTTGCGCAGCAAAACACTTCAAAATAAACAGAGTCAGTATCGAAAAACTAAATTAGAGATCGAAACGAAATCAAGCCCAATATTAGATTCCCGTTACTAGAACTTTGTTCTTATAAGTCTTAGTTACCATCTCTAAAGCTTATTGGTATTGATACCAGCTTCTGTATCGTCTCACTCTGAAACAGGAGTATGTTCAACTTCAACATGACATCAAAATAGTTTGCAATTTAAAATTGTTCTCCTTTTTGTGGTCTGACGCTCTTTTCATTTTATTTGTTCACACGACAAAGCTGAGAAGTCGGACTTTTCGGAATGACTTCTTCCTCTCCTTAACGGCGTTTGCGCGCGGGACTTAATTTTCTCACTCTCTCTAGCAAACGTTTTTAGGCCATTAGCGTGATTGGGTTTTTTATCATACTTGACTTCCCTCACTCAATAAAAATCATTTTTGCATTTAAAAACTTTAGTTTCATTTGAATTAGTCTAATATCAAAGATCTCATGTGTAATAAAGATCTTGATTAAAAAGGCTTTCGATGAATGAATCATAGTTCTTTGAATTTATGGCTTAATTTTTTTCACATGATTTTTTGAGCGGCGTCTGTTTCTTCTATACGGCACGCAAGTCTATTTGGCAGCTATTCTGGGACTCTGTCGGCTAAGTTTTGCAAATTTTTCGCTGGACGGATTTTTTGTATTACACTCAAATTTTTCCTCCTAAAAACTGGAGGGCATTAAGTATCCGAGCAGCTGTCATAGGGCTGGTCTTTAAGAATGCGATTCGCCGAAACTTTTTTTAGGAGACAATTTCATGGGGTGAAGGGCGGTTCTGAGTCTTACAAGTTTGACCGCCCTCTTTCACCCCTTCCCTCGAGCAAACACACACTCCCTCGACTAACCTCGCCCGATAGTTTTCGCTTTTGTTTTTGATAAAGAAAAGTAGTTTTGAGAAATTATTCGCTACACGAGAAACACCCTTCCCTTGACCAACCTCCCCAACCTGGCAATTTTTACTCCCCTCTAGTGCAGTCCTCTCAACCCCACACCTTCCGCTTCATCACTTGACGTCACCCCTCTCCAACGCTTGACCCTCCCCCAACGCGCTTACTCTGTTCTTAATGCTAGCGTCCTTGAGCCGCAGCTGGCTACCACCAAAGGAAACCACTCGGAGGTTGTTGGAGAGCAATTCGCCCGATGTTTTTCGCTTTTATCTCTGACATAGAGAAAGAAAAGTAGTTTTGAGAAAATATTCGCTACACGAGAAACACCCTTCCCTCGACCAACCTCCACAACCTGGCAATTTTTACTCCCCTCTAGTGCAGTCCTCAACCCCACACCTTCCGCTTCATCACCTGACGTCACCCCTCTCCAACGCTTGACCCTCCCCCAACGCGCTTACTCTGTTCTTAATGCTAGCGTCCTTGAGCCGCAGCTGGCTACCACCAAAGGAAGCCACTCGGAGGTTGTTTGAGAGCAATTCACCCGATGTTTTTCGCTTTTATCTCTGACATAGAGAAAGAAAAGTAGTTTTGAGAAAATATTTGCTAAGCGAGGAAATTTTTGTTCTAATTTAAGTTAAAATTGATTGCTTAAAAAAGCAATTATTTTTAACCTAAATTTTTTTAGCCCAATTGTTTATTGGCAAACATTGTGATGAGCAATTAGATGTTTAATAGTGTTTTTGACCATTTCGAAGATACTTTGAGATGCAGTTTGGAGCTATATTTGTCGTTCTGCTGTCATTTACTGCCTACGGATTTTTAGCAGTAATAGGTTTTTATGGGGCTTTGATTGTCTTTGGCGTTAGTTGGTATCATTGGAAATGTTAATTACAAAGAAAATTCATTAAAAATGTGTAAGTGTCAGCCTTTTTAGCTTTATAATGTAGTTTTCTTACTTTTCTGTTTTACTGTGGATTTCGGACTTCTCAGTTTTGATCATTTTTTGTTGATTTTTCTTTTCCAGTTAACCGTTTTGAAGAGGGCTATAGATAATGTTGATAGAAGGAAACAATTCATTGATGGACGGAACTGTTTATACTAAATTAATTATTCATGTTTTTGTTTGTGTTAAGGAAATGCTACAACTGCTAATTTTTCCTGCTGGGGAAATTGGTATCTTAGGCGAAAGAATTTTCTAGCCATTAGGCGAATATTTTGGACTAAATATTGTTTACAGCAGTCTAATTACAATTAAAGCACTTTTGATTAAAACAATTGAAAGACAGTATGAGGTGTTTATTTTTTATAATCAGTTTAAAAGAGTATTGGCTATTTTTTCATTGTTTGAATTAAGATTACGGTTATTGCTTTATTCGGGTAGTCTAATGGATGATAGTTATTCAAAAGATTATAGTCTTGTCGCAGAGTACTGTTATGTTTCAGAAATTCTTCTGACTGTTCTTTTTATGCTTTAGTGTCGCTGAAACAGGTTGCGTAAAAACAAGTGAATAGGTCAAGCTCCTGAAGAATGGTGATAGGAATCGAGAAATTTTTATTGGCTTTCGTTCATGCATTTTTGGTTGCTCTCAAACAAAGTTGAATGCAATTATTTCAGTCCTAAGTTCTTTTTTGTCTACGAAGCTTTAGGCTGAGCGGAGCTATTTTGCGGTGCCCTTGGTTTGTTTTAATTAAGCCGGATTTTGTAGCGCTCCTTTTTACAATTCAAAGGAGACGAGGGGGCATGGTAGTGTGTTCGCTCATATTTTTCTGAACCCTCGCATTCACAAGTTTTCGCAGCCAAAAAATCTTTTTTATAGCTGCGAAGCTGTAAGCTGAGCGTAGCTATATTGCGGTGCTCTTGGTTTTTTTTACAATTCAAAGAATTTGAATTGTATTGGGGCGCTGTCTTTTTTTTTTAGATCTGTTCACACATTTTCATGATTTTTGAAGTCAAATTGGAGTAGTGAATTTGGTCACGCCGAAACAGGAAATGGAGCGAAAAAGCGAGTGGTTTTGCGGCGTGAATTTTTTTCGCTCTAATTTTAAAGTAGAGTGCGAAAATGGTGTTTGAACAAAAATTCTGTTTCTCGGTAGTGGTTTTTGTTCACATGCAGCAATTTAACTTTGATTTGTACTGTTTTTTTCGAGTTTTTGGATCGAATTTTTTTCTAAATGGTTTTCCCAAGCCATTCATCGTTCATTCTAGACCTATTTTTTTATTGAACCAAATTTCAATTTATCGCTATTGACTTTTTGTTCACATGCGGCATTTTGACATTCATTTTCTGATTTTTTTAACTAATTTTTTTGAATTGGTTTTTCCAATTCACTCATAGTCCGTTCTAGGTCTAATTTTTTTGTGTATTCAATGAAAATGCTTTGAATCGTACGTCAGGACTTGTCCTATGATTTTTTTAAATTTCGTCGTCAAGGTTGATATCTCGACCATAGAACGCCATGACCACTACAAGTCAGTTTTTGCTCATTCACAAAAATGTCGACAGCGGCGCGCCAGGCGTCATTTTTCAATTGTATTGGAGCGAGTATTTTGTTCATGCGAGTGAATAAATTTTCGGTCACACGTGACTTACCTCACTCAATAAAGGGACTTTTCTCAAAATTGACTTTAATTACGTTAATAAGAGGATCTGGGGTCAAATATTTCCTCTCTCTAATTAAAGAATATTTAAGGGCAATTAGAAAGCTAAGGTTAAAAGCTTAAAAGGTTAAGCTTAAAAGAAAACTAAGGTCTATATCAAGTTAAAACATCACGGTTTGTTTTTGTTCTAGCCATTAGTATTTTGAGATTACAGGTCTAGGAATCTATCGCAGCATATTTTCTGGCAAGCGGGGGGCTAAGTTTGCGTAGTTTTTTATTAGTAAGTTGCATAACCAATTTTCCCAATTGGCAATTAGCTCCATTTTCTATCTTACGCGAAAACTCAGATAGTTATTGCTAGCTGATTCGAGATTTCTTATGTGCATAGCAGGACGTGGACTATATGCAGACTTTCATCAACTGTCATT
>NC_134476.1:22465869-22515869 GCF_964194025.1 Convolutriloba macropyga | reverse complement strand
TATGTATGTATTATGTATATGTATATGCATGTATATATGTATTGTGTATATGTATATATGTGTATGTATATGTATGTATTATGTATATGTATATGCATGTATATGTATTGTGTATATGTATATATTTTATGTATATGTATGTATTATGTATATGCATGTATATATGTATTGTGTATATGTATATATGTATATGTATATGTATGTATGTATGTATGTATGTATGTATGTATGCATGTATGTATGTATTATGTAAATGTATATATGTATATACATGTATATATGTAACGTGTATATGTATATATGTGTATGTATTCATGTATGTATATATGTATGCTTGTATGTGTATGTGAGTATCTATATATGTGTGTATGGATGTATGTATACATACACACACACACACACACACACACACACACACACACACACTTTCATACATACATAAATACATACATACATACATACATACATACATACATACATATGTGACCCTGGATCCAGGGTCACATTTTTTATAAATACACAAGTTTTTACCTAAGTATGTACAAAATTATGGTCATAATCACCTATGTCCATAAATGCATACATAAATTGGTGAAAGCAACAGTAAAACAACTAACCTGTTAGTAGATGTATAAAATCATTAATGATATATTAATTGGAGAGTCAGCAGATCATGCCCAAACATGTTCAGGGTCACAAAACTTTCCAAAATAAATTGACCAATCGGAGTGCTTGATTTATTATTCAAGTTGAAAACCAATCAGAATTGAAAGATTTATAAACAAAAACTCTAAACGCTCACGTTCAGTAAACAGTAAATAATGAACACAATAGGAACAAAAGACATCAAGCTCATTCATGAGAAAGTTTTATCACTGAGAGGTAACATAAATTATACACACATATCTTATCGACAATTATATTTCGTAGCTGCTTGTTCTTTGTTAGATCCAGAAGTTGACGGGGAATTAGCACTTAAATTTAGACCCTATGGTGGTTTCATTGGAATTGATAATTCAAGACTAGATCCCTTATTGAAACGGAGCAAAGTGCTACGACTTCATGCTGCATTGCATGACGCCGCTGGATTTATAAAAGATTGCCGAAGCAAAGGCCCTGGATATGTTTACGCTTTCCGTTACTCACCAGTAAACAATTGTCTTTTTGGACACCTGACAGGAATATTCATTCTATCAGTGAAAATTTTTCATGCACAATTGTTTCGTGAATTGGAATGCTAGAAAATTTTGGCAGCAAAACCACAAATATTATTGTCCTCGATCTCGAAGGTTTCAAACTCAATTCACTTGGATTCATTATAAAAGAACTCAGTTTGTGTTCCAGTTACAACGATACAATATTTTTCAAACCGCCGCTTAAATTCGCTGATTTACCCGCACATGATAGACAAACTGTTATTTGGCTGACCAATAACCTACACGGTCTTGATTGGGACGAAGGTGATATACCTTACTGTGATTTGAAAACAATCTGTCTGAGTTTCAGTTTCCGATTCACACGAAAAATTTTTTTTGCCAAAGGCATTGAAAAGTGTGAGCTCCTCAGTAAGCTTTTACAAAAAACTGTTTGTAATCTGGAGGATCTAAATTGTCCCCGAATCTCAGAGATAATATCAGAAGAACAAGTTCCCTCCTGTTATCATCATTCAAACTTTCGTTCAACAAACGATCAAATATCAAATCACTGCGCGGAACGTAAAGCAAGAATATTTTCACAGTGGACACAGTGATGCACAGAGAAGACACGGCAACTTTAACAACTTATCTGTCAGACAACTTGAAGATATTCACTTGCTTGACTCCACTTGACGATCAGCCGATTGTAATATTCAACAGAGTTAAGGATCCCTCTCCACCAATACAGAATAATTTTTCAAGTGATCAACAGAACCGAGCGAACTATCTCAACAATAAGCCAAACACAGCACAACAATCGCGTTACAACTCGCTTTATAGTACAGCAGCAAAACGTTATTTTGCAACCATTACTCTTTCTCCCGACGAGCTGGACAGCTTTAGGGCTTTCCTGCCCGTGATAGATAATTTCTATCACTTCCAACTGTACGTAAAAAATAAACAGAGAGCTCGAGAACATCGGAATCAGTTCAATTATGGCTATGAACAAAACAAATCAGAAGCCTATGCAGTACCCCAAAGAGCAGCGAATCCCACGTTGGAAGCAATGGGCGGACAAAAAAGTTCCTCAATTTAGATTGAAAAAAACACCACCAGAACGTGAGATATCACTTAATGAGATGCCGAATGAGTTGCGGTTATATGTCTTGGAGCACCCCGAAGTTGAAAAAGTCTTCAATCAACCATCGTTCGAGGAAAATGACTCATCAACCGTTTGTTATAAACTAGAGATTAAAAGTCATATTAAAGGTTTCAATTTGTTTGAGTTCTGGTACATGAAACAGTTGCCGAGTAAATAATTCAAAAATTTAACATTTTATATCATCCTTGTTTCAATTCACTTTTCAATTAATAATTTTTCTCCAATGAGTCAAAGAGACGAGGCTGACGCAGGTATCAGTAATTTAGTCTTTGATGTGAACAACAAAGAGAGGCCACCATGGCGTTGTTGTTCAAATTCAACAGTGCCAAGGTCCGAAGTAATATTTTTTGTTCAAGTTAGTATCATTGTCTTAATGATCATTCTTTGCTTCTCTATGCTCTTTCTATTATCAGAAAGCTGTGAAGAGAAATCAATTTGGATTGCTCTCTTATCGAGTTTAGTTGGTTACATTTTACCTAATCCCAAACTATGAACAAAGTTATTCTTACACATGACAGGATATTCATGTCAATTGTAGGACCAAGTGGTTGTGGTAAAACAGAACTCTTATTTCGAATGCTAAAAGGTTCGACCTTTTATCCACGCTTTGAAAAAATTTATTATTTTTACAAAGAATTCCAACCACTTTTCAAAGATATGCAACGAGTTATACCAGGGATTGAGTTTCTAAAATACTCAGGCTTTGATATAACAAACAATCTATCACATTGTCTGCTTATCTATGACGATTCATGTGAAGAAATCTTCAACGATAAAGAATTTGTAAAAATAGCTACCTCAGGACGCCATCGCAAATTACATGTTATATACGTCAAGCATAATTTGTTCCATCAAAGCAAATGGTCCAGAACCATTGATCTGAATACAACACACATAATATTATTCAAGTCGCTTCGTGACATTCAACAAATTGAATATCTTGGAAAACAGTTGAATTGTCTCCAACTGATAAAAGAAGCATACAAACTAGCAACTGCGGAGCCCTTTGGTCAGGGTTTACGTTTTTCATCGCAACTAATTGGACCGGATCCTTCTATTTTTTACATTTCGTCCCCTGAAGCAGTCATTACAACAATTACAAATGAAAAAGAAACATTTGCTTTTGCTCAAGCAATGGGCAAATAAGAGGAATGAGATCACAGCTCAAATAGAAATATTACATCAGGGCGATTTCATTTGGTTCTTGAGTGACTGTGTGATGAACGTGCTCTCTGGAGTTGTACCAATCAATAAAGTTGAATTAAAAAAATTCGAGAAACCACTACGTAAACTTGCAGATAGGCGAGTTGAAAAAAGTGAGAGAATCAAAATTTTTCGATCAGATTCTTGAGTTCGTCTAATTAAACTGATTGCGTTACCTTGTATTGCTTGTCTGGAGCAAAATGCACACTGAAGAGTTTGTGCTAATTCCTCGTCAAATGTATGCGAATGAACAACCTCAAATTGCCCAACTTCTCAACAATAAAGATGTCCGAGAGAAAGCAAAACAAATATCACTGTTGCAAAGAAGCAAGTCTCCACCAGCACCTTCTACCACGCAACAAGACACGCAACAGCAGACCGATAATATTTTGGAGAATATCAAAGATGAGTTGAATGAGACTAGAGATGACAAAATTGATACAAAAATTTCAACTGAAATCAGGGAGCGAGTTTTGAGAGATATTAAACACCTTGATAGAAAAAAGTTTGAAAAAGCGAGCATAATATTGGAAAAAATAGAGGAGTCAGAATCTCTATCGCTGGATCAGACATCAAGACTAATGGTTAATAAGTCAAGCACGGGAATTCTTGTCGCAGATTTTCTTTACGATCTACAACCAACACCTAAGCTTTCACTTGAACATTACAAAGTCCTGACCTTTCTAGATATCAGTTCACAATTAACTTGTAATACATACGCAAAAAAATTTCTTGCCTTATCACTAAACGAAAAGTTACAGTTGTTTGAGGATGAACCAGAAAACGACGAATCAGGAGTCTCGAGAACAGAAGAATCAAAAGCTTCTGGCGACGATAAAGGAAGCTTTGAAGATGCAAAAGACGAAATCCAACCGTCTAGCTCGTGGACAAATTACTTCCTCTCACGTTAAACAATTGAACAAATTATACACAAAAGGTAGTGCAGCTTTTGGTAGCATTGCTAACTTGAAGAAAGCCAGTGGTTTACCAAGATCCAAAGTGGTTCAATACCTTCAGTCGAAAGCCCCATACACAAAATACAAACAATTCAGAAAAACTTTTCCGAGACTAAAAGCTGTTGCATACAGAATAAACGAAATCTGGTCTGTCGATGTGGCGTATATGGATAAAATTGCCCAACACAACAATGGAGTCAAATATTTAATGGTGGCTGTTGATGTTTTATCGCGATACCTACGGGTGCAACCAATGAAAGCTTTATATGCAAAAGATGCTGTTGAAGCGTTCAAAAAAATGATCAAACAGAAAAAACCAGAAAGGGTTTGGACAGACAAGGGATCCGAGTTTAAAGGTGAATTCAAAACATTTTGTGAAAAGAAGGAGATTCATTTATATACAACCGAAAACGAAACCAAGTCGGCATTTGCTGAGAGGAATATTCGATCGCTCAAAAACATTATTCACAAATACCTGGAGGAAAATTGGACTTGGACTTATATTAAAGAATTGCCCCAGTTTGTAAATACTATAAACAGTCGTGTTAATCGTGTTACCCAACTTGCACCTAATAAAACTTTTAAAAAACATGAACCGTTTCTGATATCCCTAGCAATTAGCACAAAAAAGTACAAGCCGAAATACGAAGAAGGAGACCTGGTTCGGATTGCAAAGCCAGACGAAATATTTAGGAAAGGTTATAAACAAAATTACACAGACGAAGTCTTCACAGTATTCAAGGTTGCCACCCTAAGTCCACCAACATACAACCTTATAGACGCAAACAACGTTATAATTAAAGGTAAATTTTATGAACCAGAATTAGTCGCAAGTGAACGTCATTGCTGTCAAAGACTAAACATGAGTATTAATAAAGAATTTACTATTGATTTGATATCAAATGCATCAATGGGAATTTTTACCAATAATACTATGGCCAAGTTTCGAAATCAACTTGCCCAACCATTACAGTTAGATGGAGATTGGCAAGTTGCCCTTGCTTCAATATCATTTCCATCAAACATCAATAATGTAAACTCAGCCGAAATAGTTGCGTATGTCAGTTCTGGCGCTGAACTTGATGCTTCACATAACCGCACCGGACAACTTCGAAGAATTCGCAAAGGTATATACAACAGTTCAGAAGAGCTTCTGGAAGAAATTTTTCGAATCGCTCAATTGAAACAGTTTGACTATGATTTTGACACTGTAACGCAAAAGTTAGTTTTGAAATTTGGACCTAACGAAGGTTTGTCATTCGAAGATGAAGAAGTACCCAGTATTCTTGGTTTTAAAGGAATAAGAGATATTTCGAATCGTGGTTTTATTCATATTGGTTACAAGTCAGAAAATGCAGGCAACTCTTTGAACCGACATGTTGGATATTTTCCAGTTGATATTACTTGTGGATCACAGCTAATATTTGTATACATTGATTTAATTGAACATCAGAACGTTGGTGATGTGAGAGCTCCGGTAATAAAAATCATTGAGTCTGAAAGACGTTTGAGAAACGGTAGCATAAACACAGTGACGCCCATACACCACAAGTCCTACACAAGTTTGGATTACAAGCCAATATTATCAAACAACATTCAGAACATCCAGGTAGAGTTGAGAAACGAAACTGGAAAACTAATTCCTTTTACTGGAACCGGAAAAGTTATAGTCAGTTTAAAATTTCAAAAAATTATTTGATGTGGAGGCATACTACAGCAATCAAGCATCTCAATCAATGCCGCATTTTTGCGGACACTACAGACAAAGAGGCAGCGGTTTTGGAGCGCTTGCTGCAGGTATTGGAAGAGTTGCTCTGCCATTAGCACGCAAATTTCTCTGGCCCGCAGCGAAAAAGATTGGGCGTGACTTATTGGTTCAGGGAGCACCAGAGTTAGTAGAAGTTGCAACCAAAAGAAAGTCAGCAAAACAAGCACTGAAAAGTACAGTAGCCAAAACAGCTCGCAAACAAATAGGTGGATCTCTTCAATCACGTATTGCATCAGGTCGTAAAATAATTAGACGAAAAAGACGACAATACACGAGACCTCGCTCAAACCAAAAACAAAAAATCTCAACCAGAAGAATCATTTCTCAAAAACCCCGTCCAAAAAGGAGTCGTTTGGATTTTTTCTCGCGAGTGAAAAATGCGAACTAATATTGTAATACCATCTGAAGCTACTCACAGTTCTTTAGACTTATTTGAAAAACCACCTTTGCTGGTAACATTTGATCAATCATTCGAGCAAAAAACAGGACCGCTTTATTCGCCCTCAGGATCATCATTGGAATTTGAAGTTGTTGGTGATCGCAACAATTTTATTGACTTGCAAAAAATTTACCTGGAGATCAAGTGTCGAATACTTCAAACAGATGGAACGGATTTGCGCTACACAACTGGTGACGCTAATGCCAGTGATCTTCCATATTTTGCTAATAATATCCTTCATTCACTTTTCGCCGACTGTACTGTTTCTGCAAATGGTATCAAAATTTCAACAGCTAATGGACACTATGCACACAAAAGTTTCATAGAAACTGAATTCTCTCACGGTACAGACGCAAAGAAAACCTGGCTAAAATGTCAGGGTTACGAGTATGAGGAAAACCCGGGCACTATTCCAGCAGCAATATCAGATATAAGAAAAAGAACAGTGCGACAATCCGCACGTATAACGTTATATGGAAAGTTGGCGGTTGATTTCTTTTCGTGTGAGAAACATTTGGTTAGTGGAGTTACCTTACGCATTTCAATGAGACGATCTCAAGATGACTTTGCTGTCATCAGTGAAGACGCAGCAAAACACTACAAGGTTAAAATAGATGAATCTAATTTAGTTATCAGGAAAATGACGGTGTCAGATAATGTTGTAGGTGCAATTGAGAAGACATTATTGAAAACTCCGGCAATTTACCGATACAATGAAGTAATTACCAAAACATTCTTGGCTACAACAGGCCAGCAAAGCTGGAAACATGAGGACATTTTCACTAAAGAGCCAATCAGAAGAGTCATTGTTGCATTATGCGTTGGTACAGCATTCATCGGTACCAACACCGCTAATCCATTCCATTATCAAAAGTTTGGTTTAAGAGAGATAACCATTTATCGAAATGGTTTCGCAACGGCTGGAACTCCAATGTCAACAACTGACAACAAGAGGTTGTACTACAATTCAATGAGTGCATTAGCTTATGTAGAAAATGGCCATGGAATACCTCTGAGTGAGTTCGCAAACCATTATATAATGGTATTTGATCTGACTAGCACTCAAGAGGCAACCCATGACTTTATTCATCCAGAGCTCACAAATTCATCTTTGTCTGTTGAACTCAAGTTCGATGCAGCGTTAGCTCATAACGTTGAAATATTTTTTCTTGGAGAAAAAGCATCTACTATCTACATTGACTCCGCAAGAAACGCATCTAAAAACGCTCTTCCCATGATCACATACTAATGGACGAAGACCAAATTCATCATCAAGTGAAAAAGTGTAAGCATCTCAAATTCAAATTCAGAGGGGTTTATGCCGCTGATAATTTTCCGCTGAACTTGCAAACCAACACATTTATTATTGTTAATGCATCACGATCCAACTCTATTGGAACCCACTGGGTAGTGCTAGCTAAACGATATGCATACCCAATAATATACTTTGCAGATCCATTGGCTCTACCCTTGACTACCTACAAGGATATTTTCAACCGTTTACAACAGTGTAAAGACTTGGAGATAATGATGGATATCATGGAACATAGAAGAGACATTCAGTCTCCATTGCAATCCTCAGACTCCCAGCTTTGTGGTTTATTTTGCATATACATTGTTCATTATTTTTATAGTGAGAAATTTCCATTTATACCTGATGTAAATGAATTAGAGTTGCTAGCCTTTGTAAAACATATGAAGTAAAACTTAATTTAATTTTGAAACAACAACATTTTTTGAATATCAATTTTTACAAAATTGAAAGGTTATGAAAGAGTTTGAGGTTTCTCTCACAAAACTCCCGTGGCCACTAAGCAGAATATCCATTATCTGATAAAGAGTTGAGGAGTATTCGCCTTGCATAAGCTGACAGAATCGTTTCAAAGTTACATCAAGGACTGTAGAAGAACGTTTGTTGGCCGTAAAAGTACTAATAGATTTTGCTGCTGCCTCACTCAAGGGTGCTGGAAGTTGTTTCTGGTTCTTGGTAACTGAAGACGAAGAAGTTGATTTTGAAAGGTACTCAACAGCAACATGTAGTCGTGAAATAATTGCACCACGTTTAACAAAGTCTTTTTGCGTTGGCTGAATAAGTAATTTGAAACAGTTAACGAGACACGGTATCACCGCAGGTACATAAAGAGAATCGAATATATTATCATCCTGCGAACCAAATTCATACATAACATGATAATGATTGGAGCCAAATGTACAGCCTTCGATAACTGTTGCAGATGAATGATAACCATATGCATAATTTTCAATTGTTGTGTTTTCAAGTTTTGGTTCCGTCTCACAAATATTGTACTTAAAACGTTTTTGAAATTTCTTGAAATATTCGGGACTGTTCTCATACATTGCCTCAACCATAACGAACAAAAAAAACAAAAGCTAATTAACTAACTATGAATGCATAAACAATGACAGGAAGCAAAAGGTATAATAGAAATTATTCCGAATCCTCATCGACTTTTACAGACGTTTTTGGTATCTTCTTTTGGCGCTGAGTTGGTGTCTTGCCGGCCCGTTTTGCTGGACGTTTTGAGTCATCAGTTGAATCTGGTTTTAGAAGTGAATCGATCAAGCCAACTGGTTGATCAAGCATTTGTTCTAGTTTTTCTATGTTCTGACATATCAACCGAAACTCTGGCGCCGAAAGTGTAATTTTTTGATTGAAATCCCAATCGACGTGTTTACTATCACGTTTGAACAATTTCAAGGATAAGTAGGTGCCAGTGGTATGATAAGTCTTAACAGCAGCCCTAACAAGCCGTTTTTCATTGAGCGAGAGATCCAAATGAAAGTCGCTGTACTCAGCATCCTTAGACAAAACATTACCCATAATGTATATATCAAGGCAAACTGTATCAATGTAATCTGAAATGATGAATGACTAATACATTACTGTTTGTTGGAATGTAAACAATTTTAAACCCCACGCCAAAATTTCTAGACAATATAACAGCTGAGCAAACAAACCCACCCACCCTAGCGTGTAAACAAATCTATACTCCTCTATATCAGCTCTGATGTTTATACGAAATATGAAATTCAAAAGATCTGAAAAAATATACCCTGCTGAATCAAGACCCATTCAATGTCACAATTGTCCAAGGCAATTTAAGAATTTCCATTCACTAATGCAACATCGCCGGGCCAAGCATTATAAAGGCCATAGCAGAAAACAGTTTTACAAGTCCCGACCTTTAAATCTAAAAACTGACAAATTTTCATTAGCAATGGATAAATTAGCTCGCCTCCTTGAGTCTATTTATATTTCCAGAGAGAACCCCAATTCAACTTAGTTCAATATGACATAATTCTATTTATAGACATGACGGAATAATGATGAAATGGCAAAGTCAAATAAACAAAAACGTCTGCAACAATTTTTCAATCTGTCCGCCATTGTTCTTTCTTGTTGTTCAATATAAGTTTTGTGAAAATTCTTTAGTTCTTTGGCTCCTTATTACATTACTGCAAGTCTTTTGTTACTTAACCTTCTCCTAGAATTTGCTTTCATCCTGCTTCTCCATTCAGTTCCATATCATATAAAAACAAGTTTTCATTTCTCTTGTTCTCAGAATTGATTCTAGACTCGGTGCTGTTAAGTCATTATAAAACTTTCCTTACAAAGGAAACTCTGTGCTTTGTTACCGTTTAAATCCGTAAACTCAGAACAAAAAACATCTCAATTGTTATCCATCACCTGCAATATGGCTGCTGAATATTTAGAAATTGCGAAAACAAGTGAGCGAGGCACTCGAACCCTTGTGCGAATGTGTCACAACTTAAAAATATTGTCCTTGTAAAAAAAAAGCTTTGATGATCAGACAGAATTATGGCATACAAAAAACAGCTTTATTGTTCCAGTTAATTACATTGAACCAATACTTGAATACACAAAACAAAACGATTTATTTCATCTTACAAAAACGCCAGAAAAATCACCAAGACAAGAAGAGTCTCCATATGCTCATCGATATTATGGATGTATTACTCCCATTCAAACAAAAAAGCAGGATGTGAAAAAATTGGCGAAGCGAACAAGAAAACTTTTTGCAGACTACGATCATGAGTGCATTGAAATTTGGGAGAATCAATTGGGGCAGCTAGAAGAAGTTGAGCAAATATCTGGTTTTTGGAATTTTGATCAGTCGCCGAGTGAAGAAACAAAAACCCCGGAAAGTCTCCCGTTGCTTGTCAACATTTTTTCTGATGATGTCAACATCGATGAAACACCTCCATTGAGCCAATGTTATGCCCCCGTGAAGAAGGTCATCAAGTTATCTCGACTCTAAACAAAACAAACCCACCTCAAACTCATTGTACATATTGAACATTTCATTTGTTGCTGTTCATTGTGTTCCAACGTATGAACTTTGTGTTTCCTTCTTTAAACTAGTTCTTAATTTAATTTTCTCTTACAATCAATCTTAGCGCTAGACTTTGCATGATTTTTTGAGAGAAGGATTTAGGCGATGCGGCGAAATTCAGACATTGAACAGACAAGTTTGTGAGACATTGCCGTAAACAAATAAGCAAAAACAGACCGGGTTGAAATAAACCAGTTAAAGCTTGGATTTTTCATATCATGACAAACAGTCAATAAACATATTTCACCATTTGCTATTATTCAATAGAGAAAGTGAAACAAAACTAGGCTATGTAAATAAGAAGTAAAACTGTGAGCTCAGAATCACCTGTGATAAACCAACAAAAACTAGCAAAGCAGGTAAACAAGTGCATCTGTGATATTGACACAACAGTCTGGTAGACTTGCTGCCCCCAACCACTATTTGTGGAGCAGTAGCTTTCAGTCCCAAAAGTAAACAAAAAAGACGCGCACTCTGATTGGTTGAGAGTGTTGTAAAAATGTGTCCACTCCAACTATAAATTTTTCTCATTTGCTTTTTGCCTTAACTTTCAACTCAAGTTACTGAAATAATTTTCAACAATCTGATCAAAACTAATCAGCAACAGCAAAAAACTTTCATTCTTTCCTCTTGAAAACTTTCACCCCAGTTTCTTATTTGTCTCAAGTTCTTACACCTGTAATGAATTCAGAGAAGTGTAGAGTTTGCAAAAAGACACTTTCGGACAAACGAAGCTTACGTCGGCACATGAAAGATGTGCATAAACATTATGCACAAACAAACGTATTCGTGTGCGATGAGTGCGCATTTGTTAATGAAAAAGTTGTCGAGCTCGAGACGCATATGAGACAACAACACAACTCAACCCACCCACGCTATTGCCTATACTGCAACAAGTTTTTCACAGACAACCTCAAGTACATGGAGCACATGAATAAAAATCATGGACTGCCAGTATGGGATGCTGATGCTGAAAACAATCAAAACTTGGGAATTCTTCATTCCGAGCAAGCATTCGGCGGTGTGTTGAAAACATATGACATACCAGTGGGAGAGCATGAAATAGACTTGCTAAGTTTCATGCGTAGCAAACGTGATGAGATTGAAAACGTTGTTCAACTCAACACCCAAAATCAAGCACAAAAACTTCAGTTTAGCGCACTGGTACAACTCACAAAACCATCGAATGATGAAAACGTTAGCAGTCAGCCAGATCGCATCAAAATATACATCAACTCAAAAATGCAGCGGGTCGACTTCACAGGCTTGAGCAAATCCTGTTTCGCTGGAATGGTTGAACAAATGCTGCTCGCACTGAACAACTTTGCATCCCATGGTAGCGGTTGGACAGTAGATAGAATTGAAAACATTGAACTGAGACTCGCCAGGTGAAAGCCGATCGCAGCATCGTCGTATTTGGCCTTGCCTACTGAACTAGCAAAAAGCCAGTACCTGTTGAATATTCGCAACCGACAAGACGAGAAATGTTTTCTCTACTGCTATACAGCTCAATTTCATAAGACATTTGGGCCACAATTGATACCGCCTAATGCTCCATGGAGGCAAAAGACAAATCCAATCATGTACAGTTCGGAAAATCCAAGAGCAAAACAACCGGTTGGTGAATTCATGATGCCTATGGCTTTTCACCAAATGGAAAAATTTGAAGAGCTGAACCAGGTACGCGTTAATGTTTTCCGACACTCGAATAAGAAACTGATACCTTTCCGCATATCAAATAATCGAAACTATAGTTTCAACCTGGATCTGCTCTTGCTAAGTGATGGTTCGATGCATCACTATGTCCTGATCACAAATATCAGGGGGCTTATCCATAAGTATCTTGGAAAACACCAGCGCGTTGACAATCATTTGTGTCGTAACTGTTTCCATATCAGCACTTCATTGGATAGACATGGGAGACACGAAGAAATTTGTCATCAAAACACGCAAGCAATAATAAAAATGCCCAAAGTGGAACAGCAAAACTTTGAATTCAAAAATGTTCAAGCCCGATGGTTCGCGCCGATAGTTGGATTTTTCGATCTGGAGTCAATAATTGAACCAATTGCCCACATTTACAACACACAACAAAACTCAGTTACTAGGGCATTGGAGGAACATAAGCCATGCAGCTATGCTCTGCTGTTCGTTGCTTTGAATGAGACAAAGCCATTTTACTTCGACCTCAAATGTGGTCCGAATGTCATGGCTGAATTTGTTAAGTCACTGGAGCAGATTGCTAGGGATATATACGATGTGAAACAACAACACAAAAATTTTTCCGGCGAACCAACAATCACTAAAGATGAGGCTACCATGTGCTGGATTTGTGAAACCGAATTAAATACATCTTCAAAAGATCCCACTTTTCTAGACCACTGTCACTTCACAGGAAAATTTCTGGGATGGGCACATGCGCAGTGCAACTTGAAACGCAAAACTTTAAACTTCACACCACTATTCGCTCACAACTTGGCAAACTATGACCTTCATCACGTAGTATTGGCACTGCAAAACCTGAATGAGAAAAATACAATTTCGGTGGTGCCAAGCACAAGTGAGAAATTCATCTCATTGCAAATTGGAGTGCATATGAAAACAACACAAAACAAGAAAGGTGTTTGGACCAGTCAGTATGAGTATATCAGACTATTGGACTCATTCAAATTCATGAATGCGTCGCTCGACAAGTTGGTGCAGAACCTGCCAGCTGATCAGTTCACCTTATCGGAACAACATTTCTTATCTTGGCCAACGAAGTCGGTGAATTTGTTAAAACAAAAAGGCTCATTCCCTTATTGCTTCGTCGATAGCTTTGAAAAATTACAAGAGGCTCAGCTTCCCCCTCTGAATAAATGGACAAACAGTTTGCTGCAGTACGAGGTAACAGTGAGTGAAGATGAATACAAGCGAGCCATCGCAGTGTTCAATTTATTCGAGTGCCGGAACATTGGTGACTACTACAATTTGTATTTGACAACAGATGTGTTTCTCCTCGCTGCAGTAGTACTGTGTTTTCGAAAAGTTTGTTATGACACATATGGACTCGACTGCTGTCAGTACTACACCGCTTCCAACTTGTCAGGGGATGCAATGCTCAAAATATGCAATCCCAAACTACATCTTCTAACAGAGAGAGAACACCTTGATATGGTTGAAAGTCTCATAAGAGGAGGCGTGAGCTCGATTTACAGCAAGCGGCTTTGTCGCGCAAACAACAAGTTTCTTTCGGACTACAAACCAAAGAACATTTCTTCGTTTATAATAATGATCGACGCCAATAATCTGTACGGAGGAATCATGGAAAAATTCTCCCTACCCCTTCACGAATTCGAAATGTTTGACAAAAGTGAATGGACCAATGAGCAGGCCCAGGAAATTTTGCGCCGAATATTGAATACGCCTGATGACGATGAAGTGGGATACATAGTTGAGGTCGATTTAAGTTACCCCGACAGCCTGCATGATCTACATTCTGATTTTCCTTTGGCACCCACAAAAGAAGCGATTGATGAATGCTGGCTCAGCGAGTACCAAAGCAGCTTGTTGGCCGATATGCAAATTAAAAAGCCCCCGCAGGTGAAAAAGCTCATTCAGACGCTGTTTGATAAACAAAATTACACACTGCACTACCAAACTCTCAAACTCTATGTCGAACTAGGATTGGTAGTGACCAAGCTCCATAGAGTGCTTTCATTCAAACAGCAAAAGTGGCTCGCCCCATACGTGAAACTGAATACGGAAAAGCGAAAGCAAGCAAAGAATAAATTTGAGGAAGATTTTTTTAAATTGATGGTTAATTCGTCCTTTGGAAAAACTTGTGAAGGAAAGCGAAACCGAATGAAAGTCAAATTAACCCGCACTGAAGAGGAAACGCTATAGTGGACAGACAAGCCCGAGTACCAATCGTCAAAAATTATTAGTGAAGATCTTGTCAATGTATGCCTTCAGCAATCGGAAATACTTTGGGACAAGCCAACCATAGTGGGTGCCTGTATATTGGACTTGGCAAAGAAGTTCATGTTCGAGTTTCACTACAAAGTCATGAAGAAAAACTTTGACTGCAATTTGCTTTATTCAGACACAGATTCTTTCGTATATGAGGTGCGTTCACGAGACTTCTTTGCAGAACTACAGCGGAAAAAGTCGGTCGCTGAGCAGTTCGATTTCTCAAACTTTCCACCAGAACACCCCTTGTACAGCAGGGACAATGCCCGAGTCACGTTAAAGTTCAAAGACGAAATGGGAAGCAAGCCGATTGCCGAGTTTTGTGGTCTGAAGCCGAAGCTGTACTCAATCAAGCTCGCTGAAGGCAAGTATAAGTCCTTTTTCAGTACCACTGTATTGCCATCCAAACGCAATCATTCAATAAAAACAAGCACGCATTAGGCATTCAGATAGTTCAAGTTTTTTCTGCAGGCAGGAAAGCTCGGATGAATTGCAAATGATCAAGTTTTTTTTTCAGGTCCTGCTAAGCAGTCAGCAAAAGGAGTGACAAAAGATGCCCGCCGCAGTATGACCCACGAGCTGTACAAACGAACTCTTTTGGGCGGCGAGGTGGTGCGTTTGCTGAACACTCGAATAGCTTCAAGCAACCACAGGCTCCACACAATTGCTGTAAACAAGAAGTCTTTGTCAGGCTACGATGACAAGCGGTTTATTATGAGTGACCAAGTTTCCATGCTGCCCTATGGTCATCGTTCGATACGAGAGGATATGTTCTTCAAGTCAATAATGAATGAGCCCGATTGGGGAGCGGATGACTCGGGCGAAAGCGAGCAGGAAATCGGGCAGCATGCGCAGGAAAGCGGGCAGCAGGAGCAGGAAAGCAGGCAGCAGGCTTCGGTAGCTGGGCAGCAGGCGCTGGAAAGCGAGCAGCAGCCGCAGGAAAGCCAGCAGCAGGTGCTGGAAAGCAGGCAGCACCAGCAACAACAGTACAAAACAAGCAGCAAACACAACATACAACAAACATTCCACATTCAAGCAGTATGCTCAACACAAGTTTAAACTCAATTCCCGACCCAGGTTTTCACCAACGCGAATACAGCGAGGATGAATTAAACGAAAACGTAGTAGATTTTGACAATTTGTCAGAGTTTTCGGACAGTGGATCCTCTACAGACCCAGCTTGTGATGGTTTTATACTAAGTCAAGCGGTAGAATCAGACACAGAGAGTCAACAAGTGGAGCAAATGGCTCTACCAGATCACAGGCAAAACAAAAATAAAAGACAAAACATGAGAAAAGCTAGAATTTCGAAGGCGAAAAAACGTCGAGCTGTGATAATGGACTCAAGTAGCGAAGATGAATAAACTAATACGTACCTCAGTGATGTAGTAGACTTTGTTGATTCTCTTCATCTTGGCTATGGAACAAAGAAAAAGGTAGTTCACTTCACCCCCGGTGAAGCTAAACAAAACCTTTTTCCCTCCTCGCTTATCTAGTAGCTTTAATTTTTTTTATATAAACTGTGGCACTCGTAAATTTTTGTGATGGTGGTGCTTGTGAATCAAGTTGGTTTCCGGGGTACTAAATCGGTCATCACAACCCCGAGTGCCTAGGTTGATCAAACGTGGTTCTTCCCCCTTCAGTCCCTGGTGTACTTTAGGCCTTGTGATGTCTAATTTATACTTTATATATATAATAGCTCAGTGGAGTTATGGTAATTGACGCTGTTGCTAAACGTTCTAAAAGCAAGTGTTGAGCACAAAACACACTGACACACATTTTAAAAGCTTGCAATATATTCAAGTATCCCAGCCAGATTCTTCTAAAAGCCAAAGTTGCTACCCTTTATCCGGTTCATATAAATAAAGGAATGATTTAAACAGAAAAAAACCGGATAGAGCATATAGTTCCCACCCTTAACCCATGCAATAACAAGTTTTTCTTACTCAATGGTTGCGTAGAGTGATATGAAGTTGTCCGTTTGCACCCTCTTGAATAACTTGATCTTGAATATCAAAGATCCTCGGATTCCTGCACTTTCCACAGTGGCAAATATGGAGGTCAATGAACCCACGGTTGAGACACAATTTAATAGCTTAAACAAAAGAAAATTAAAACAGGTTTTCCTGCTTCATAGACTTTTTCAATCTATAACCAGAGTCATTTCAAAGTTAAGAGACCAACTCTGTTGAAACGTTTGTCAGTGCTGTCATTTGACAAAATTTCATTAAACAAATAGCAAATTCAGGAAACTCACGTCTTAGTGGAGTCTTCACATTTGGCGGAACCATCTTGAATGTGGTAGCAGATATCTATTAATGACAGGTGTCTGATCCTGACTGAAAAAACAGGTTCGTTCATTTAGTTGAACAAGGGTTTTTTTGTTAATTGACCCCCACTCCCGCAAACAGATATAAGAAATTTAAGGTCATTGAAGCCCAATAGAACAAACCAAATGTATTCAACCTTAAAAAATGTCAGAATTGTCCTATGATTAACATCTATTAGTCGATTAAAATTACACGATGTCCAAGGATTAAAAAGAGTTTGAAAAAATGATTATACCTCTTTCTAGTATTTTTTCCAGTTTATACTATCAGTTCTCACCTTTATATATTCCATGGCAAACGTTTTCTTCCGTTGAAAATTGTAAGAGGGGGCTTGCGCTGCTCGAAAACTCGCGAATTTCTCAATTTGTTTCAGAAATTTTATCTAGAACTACACTACCATTTGTTTGAAATCTGTTGAAATCCCCTAACTCAAGAACTGTTTGGTGAAATTTCCCTCTACCCTCTTATTTACAGGACATTGTGAATTTACTTTCCTCTTCCCCCACCTCCACCTCCTCCCCCACCTCCACCTCCACCTCCTCCCCCACCTCCACCTCCTCCCCCACCTCCACCTCCTCCCCCACCTCCACCTCCACCTCCTCCCCCACCTCCACCTCCCCCCACTACTTAATGAAAATTATTCTGTTTGGAAAAAGAAAAGTATTGAGAAATTCGCTTCCGATTATTGACTGGTTTCCTGGAGATTGAAGATAAAGTGAGTGAGTCGATCAAAAGATAAACTGTTTCTTTCTCTGAATATTTAAGGTCTGGCTTTATACTAACAAATTGACCAACTGATCCAGAGCTGCTTAAAGGAAAATGATAAAGTTTAATTCTGGAGCACGATGTATCAGACAATTTTGATCTAGACAATGTTTTTTTAACCCCCCTCTTATGTGTTTTTTTAAGCCAAAAATGTTTTCAAGCTCGTTTCCCTGAGTCCCCCAAACCCTTTATTAGGTTCTCATAATCTTCAATTTTTGATCTGTCGGCGAATTTTTCTAAGATCTTGCCGCAAAAACCTAGTGGGGGACCAAAAAACCGAAAATTTGGAACATTTTTGGCTAAAAATCTGTTTAGGTTTTGTTAAAATTGGATAAATGCACGCTTAAAATTTGCGAAAGTTAGCAGCGGCGAACAATAGTGCGTAGAAATGGCGAGATAAGCGTTATAAAAGTGGGACATATTAACGCGCCTTTGTCTAGCTCTGCTTAGTTTTTGGCGGGAAAGTTGCAAAAGTTGCAAAGAATTAGAACTGGTTTCAATTAGCCTAAGAAAATTTTAGACGAATGAAATAATAATATAGCACCGTAAAATCTTAAAAAAACTGACTAGAACTTAAAAATAAGGGGGGACATTTTATTCCAATTTCAAAAAAATTAGACGTCCCCCCCGGTGTTGTTGGGCCGAGAAAATCAGGCTTCCAAAAGTGTCCGTCCCCCCCCCCCGGTGAGGTTCTAGTCATTTTTTTATACTACTGGGGAGTTATAAAAACAGTGCGGAGAAACAGATTAGATCCGAGTTTTAATTTCTCCCGAACGAAGTTTGATGCAATCATTGTAAGCGTGCGTGTGTTTGTTTATGCATCTTTTTCGCTCGACCATTTTCTTCCAGAACATTTCCAGACTTTTTCACGCTTTGCTTCTTGATTTTTTTCTTGACCTAAATTTAAATTGCTCTCATTGAGAAATTAAGACAGCGTTGAAAAAAAGCGATTTTAAACTAGGAGAAAATAAAGGTCTGACAGTCGAGTGCGTGAGTCAAGAACGCAGAAGGGTGAGTGTTCGATTCCCTCACTAGTCGGATTTTTTGCACCCCTAAAAGTTATTCAGACCTTTTTTTTGAGGAGTTATTGTTTAATGTCCTTGTTGTCTCATTTTGAAAGGAATTCACTGAGATACAGAGGTGCCAAATTACTTAATCTTTTTATCGAAAACAATGTGTTACCACCAATCTTTAATGAGCTTTCTAGATGTTCGTTTGTCAGTCTGGTGCACAAGATCAGAGACAACTCTATTTTATCGAATAATGAATTAACAAAAACAATCTTCTCGTAATTGCTACTTTGTATAGACCTTCTGCGATTTTTTTTCAGTTTATTAAAAAGACATCACAGAATGGTTCAATTTGCTGTCGCCGGGGGTCTTCTAAAGGGGTAAAAATTTATGCCAAAAACTGAAAATTCCTTCAACTAAACTGAGAATTTCATCTAATATCTTTCAATAGATTTTTTTTCTTTTGAATAGACATATCCAATTGTAAAAAAAAATTAAGGGCAATGCTCAGTGATCCAGTCGGATCCGTAAATTGTCTTCTCTGAGTGTACAGTGGTTTTATTTGTAATGCAAAGGTAACTTGACGTTTTCTGATTTTAAACAATAAAAGTAGGAGTTTTTGTTGTGTAATATTTTGATGTTTGTTTTTACTCAGAGGAATTAACTCTCTCTCTCTATCTCTCTCTCTCTCTCTCTCTCTCTCTCTCTCTCTCTCTTTCTCTCTCTCTCATTTTAAACTGTCGAACGTCTACTAATTAAATATTCTCAAACGAAAATTGTAGTAACTATTAGTCCTGTTTTTCTTTACAGATAGTTTTTGTCTTTTAACCAACTGCCTTTTCGAACTCAAAAATGGGGTAATTAGTTAAAGCCTGGAGGGCAAGATTTCTTAGAGCCCTTTAGCTCACTAGTTTCTGAAAACTGTATTTATAGAAATCGTTGAATAAATATAAATGCATGCTGTGAAGGCGAGGCTCTTCGAGTTCATCTAAGATTTCATCTTTTTTCATCGGTATTTTAAGACTGCATGTCGGCAAGCAATCGCAGCTATTTTCTGGCTGTCTGATTGCTATGAAAGTCAGCTGTTGATTGATTTTTTCCGAAATCCTCTTCGCTGAGTTTTTTTTGCGTTTTAGTGTTTTGCTATCTTTATATGAGCGATGGATCTATGCTGAAGCGAATCGGACGAACTGCAGTGTTTTATTATATGTAAATAGACGAACTGTTGGAAACATTGGAAGTGCTAGATTTGCTAGCCCATAAAACAATAGAAATCTATTTTGGTTGCCCCGCACATCTATTCAGTACAGCTACTTTTAATAGCCGTAGCAATTATTGACTTCTATTATTGGTTTGCTGATTTCTAATATTGGTCTCATTGGGGGAATTTACGACTGGAAGAAGAGTTATGGTAATCTTCTGTTCTTTCATCTGTTAAGCGTCCTTGAAACCGGATGAAGTAGTCAATTCCACACTTGAAAACAGGTCTTTAGGTCAATCGGCTGAACAAAAGTCAAACAAAAAGAGAAAACAGAGCTGTTTTCGTTACTGCGTAATTCTGAGAGAGTGCGAGACAAGTAGGTGTGAAATATATACTGACAAATAGTTGTTTGGAGATGGTTTAAATCGTTTTGGGAACTTTTTATACTTTTTGTGCAATTTTGAGCTATTTTTGTCATTATGCTCATTTAGACCATTTTTAGCTCTGATCTTTTTGCTTATACTGTGTACGGTAAATAATTGCCCTTGATCAAAGTATGAATCAATTATTGCAAACATAGGCGTCTTTTTTATGCATTATTTTTGCTTGATCTTTTTTGCGTTGTTCTACAACAGTCCTCACTCTCTTGGAATATTGATTTAAGCGTAATAGGAATTTCTCTCATTCAAATTTTAAGTCTGTTGCTAATATAAAGGAAATTTTAAATTTCATGGAAAACCGCTATACTTGAATGGTAAAAGTCGGACTGCCACAGACTGATGCGAACCCCTCCGCGTCAGTTTTCCCCGTTCACCCTCTAAGCTAAGTTGTCTCGCCTGCTACTCGAGAGCAATTCGTCTGACGTAAGTTGGTTTGTTTTAAGTTGCGGCTTACGTGCCTGTTGGCTTCGGGTATTAATAGCTGCGATAACGAGCTGTTATTTGCCTTCTCTTGGTTCTTTTATTGCATCGCAACAATTTTGTTACCAAAAATTGAGACCACTATCTACATATCGCTTTTATCTGTCTATGTATTTAAATCTGTTTATTTATTTATAACCTTTTACAATCTTTTTTGTTTTAATGTATTCGAATGTGCAATTTCTAGTGAATTTCATGCTTGATATCAATTTTCAATTTTATTAATTATTCTCAAACGAAGTTTGTAACTATTAGTCCTCCTTCTTTTTTGCAGTTAGTTTCTGTCGTTTAACCAACTGACTTTTTGTAATCAAAAACTGGGTAATTTGCTATGAATGCCAACTGTTGAAAATTTTTTTTCCAGATCCTCTTCGCTGAATTTTTTGCGTTTTTGTTTTGTGCAATCTTTATATGTGGGCGATGGATCTATGCTGCAGCGAATCGGATGAACTGCCGTGTTTTATTATATGTAAATAGACGAACTGTTGGTAACATTGGAAGTGCTAGATTTGCTAGCCCATAAAACAATAGGAATCTATATTGGTAGCCCCGCACATCTATTCAGTATAGCTATTTTTAATAGCCGTAGCGATAGCCAGGCTAATTTGGAAATTATTGGGGATGTTTACGACCGGAAGAAGAATTATGGTCATCTTCGGTTCTTTAATCTGTTAAGCGTCCTTGAAACCGGATGAAGTAGTCAATGCCACACTTGAAAACAGCTCTTTAGGTCAATCGGCTGAACAAAAGTCAAACAAAGAGAGAAAACAGAGCTGTTTTCGTTACTGCGTAATTCTGAGAGAGTGCGAGACAAGTAGGTGTGAAATATATACTGACAAATAATTGTTTGGAGATGGTTTAAATCGTTTTGGGAACTTTTTATACTTTTTGTGCAATTTTGAGCTATTTTTGTCATTATGCTCATTTAGACCATTTTTAGCTCTGATCTTTTTGCTTATACTGTGTACGGTAAATAATTGCCCTTGATCAAAGTATGAATCAATTATTGCAAACATAGGCGTCTTTTTTATGCATTATTTTTGCTTGATCTTTTTTGCGTTGTTCTACAACAGTCCTCACTCTCTTGGAATATTGATTTAAGTGTAATAGGAATTTCTCTCATTCAAATTTTAAGTCTGTTGCTAATATAAAGGAAATTTTAAATTTCATGGAAAACCGCTATACTTGAATGGTAAAAGTCGGACTGCCACAGACTGATGCGAACCCCTCCGCGTCAGTTTTCCCCGTTCACCCTCTAAGCTAAGTTGTCTCGCCTGCTACTCGAGAGCAATTCGTCTGACGTAAGTTGGTTTGTTTTAAGTTGCGGCTTACGTGCCTGTTGGCTTCGGGTATTAATAGCTGCGATAACGAGCTGTTATTTGCCTTCTCTTGGTTCTTTTATTGCATCGCAACAATTTTGTTACCAAAAATTGAGACCACTATCTACATATCGCTTTTATCTGTCTATGTATTTAAATCTGTTTATTTATTTATAACCTTTTACAATCTTTTTTGTTTTAATGTATTCGAATGTGCAATTTCTAGTGAATTTCATGCTTGATATCAATTTTCAATTTTATTAATTATTCTCAAACGAAGTTTGTAACTATTGGTCCTCCTTCTTTTTTGCAGTTAGTTTCTGTCGTTTAACCAACTGACTTTTTGTAATCAAAAACTGGGTAATTTGCTATGAATGCCAACTGTTGAAAATTTTTTTTCCAGATCGTCTTCGCTGAATTTTTTGCGTTTTTTTGTGCAATCTTTATATGTGGGCGATGGATCTATGCTGCAGCGAATCGGATGAACTGCCATGTTTTATTATATGTAAATAGACGAACTGTTGGTAACATTGGAAGTGCTAGATTTGCTAGCCCATAAAACAATAGGAATCTATATTGGTAGCCCCGCACATCTATTCAGTATAGCTATTTTTAATAGCCGTAGCGATAGCCAGGCTAATTTGGATCTTATTGGGGATGTTTACGACCGGAAGAAGAATTATGGTCATCTTCGGTTCTTTAATCTGTTAAGCGTCCTTGAAACCGGATGAAGTAGTCAATGCCACACTTGAAAACATGTCTTTAGGTCAATCGGCTGAACAAAAGTCAAACAAAGAGAGAAAACAGAGCTGTTTTCGTTACTGCGTAATTCTGAGAGAGTGCGAGACAAGTAGGTGTGAAATATATACTGACAAATAATTGTTTGGAGATGGTTTAAATCGTTTTGGGAACTTTTTATACTTTTTGTGCAATTTTGAGCTATTTTTGTCATTATGCTCATTTAGACCATTTTTAGCTCTGATCTTTTTGCTTATACTGTGTACGGTAAATAATTGCCCTTGATCAAAGTATGAATCAATTATTGCAAACATAGGCGTCTTTTTTATGCATTATTTTTGCTTGATCTTTTTTGCGTTGTTCTACAACAGTCCTCACTCTCTTGGAATATTGATTTAAGCGTAATAGGAATTTCTCTCATTCAAATTTTAAGTCTGTTGCTAATATAAAGGAAATTTTAAATTTCATGGAAAACCGCTATACTTGAATGGTAAAAGTCGGACTGCCACAGACTGATGCGAACCCCTCCGCGTCAGTTTTCCCCGTTCACCCTCTAAGCTAAGTTGTCTCGCCTGCTACTCGAGAGCAATTCGTCTGACGTAAGTTGGTTTGTTTTAAGTTGCGGCTTACGTGCCTGTTGGCTTCGGGTATTAATAGCTGCGATAACGAGCTGTTATTTGCCTTCTCTTGGTTCTTTTATTGCATCGCAACAATTTTGTTACCAAAAATTGAGACCACTATCTACATATCGCTTTTATCTGTCTATGTATTTAAATCTGTTTATTTATTTATAACCTTTTACAATCTTTTTTGTTTTAATGTATTCGAATGTGCAATTTCTAGTGAATTTCATGCTTGATATCAATTTTCAATTTTATTAATTATTCTCAAACGAAGTTTGTAACTATTAGTCCTCCTTCTTTTTTGCAGTTAGTTTCTGTCGTTTAACCAACTGACTTTTTGTAATCAAAAACTGGGTAATTTGCTATGAATGCCAACTGTTGAAAATTTTTTTTCCAGATCCTCTTCGCTGAATTTTTTGCGTTTTTGTTTTGTGCAATCTTTATATGTGGGCGATGGATCTATGCTGCAGCGAATCGGATGAACTGCCGTGTTTTATTATATGTAAATAGACGAACTGTTGGTAACATTGGAAGTGCTAGATTTGCTAGCCCATAAAACAATAGGAATCTATATTGGTAGCCCCGCACATCTATTCAGTATAGCTATTTTTAATAGCCGTAGCGATAGCCAGGCTAATTTGGAAATTATTGGGGATGTTTACGACCGGAAGAAGAATTATGGTCATCTTCGGTTCTTTAATCTGTTAAGCGTCCTTGAAACCGGATGAAGTAGTCAATGCCACACTTGAAAACAGCTCTTTAGGTCAATCGGCTGAACAAAAGTCAAACAAAGAGAGAAAATAGAGCTGTTTTTGTTAGTGCATAATTGTGACAGAGAGCGAGACAAGTAATTGTTTGGAGATTTTTTGAATCGTTTTAGGAATTTTTCATACTTTTTGTGCAATT
The DNA here is from genome assembly GCF_964194025.1 of Convolutriloba macropyga. Taxonomy (NCBI): domain Eukaryota; kingdom Metazoa; phylum Xenacoelomorpha; order Acoela; family Convolutidae; genus Convolutriloba; species Convolutriloba macropyga. The sequence goes on along the minus strand of NC_134476.1, from coordinate 22,491,066 downwards.
TTAAGCTTTTTCTGTCATTTTGCTCATATAGACATTTTTTAGCTCTGTTCTTTTCGCTTTTACAGTGTAAGGTAAATAATTGCTCTTGCTCAAAGTTTGAATCATTCCTTGCAAACTTAAGCGTCTTTTTTGCATAATTTCTGCGCACGTCTAGAACTTTCTTCACTCTCTTGGATTATTGACTTCAGCGTGATAGGATTTTCTCGCAATCAAGTTTTAAGTCTGTTGCTAATATAAAGGCGATTTTAAATGTGATAGAAAACCGCTATTGTTGATTGGTAAAAGTCAGACTCCCATGTGGGACTGATGCGAACCCCCCCCCCCCCCCCGGTTCAGTTTTCCCCGTTCACTCTCTAAGATAAGTTGTCTCACCTGTCATTCGTCTCACCTGTCATTCGTCTGACGTTTGTTTTTTAATCGCCGTTAAAGTGACTCTTGGCTTCAGGTATTAATAACTGCGATAACGAGCTGTTATTAGCCTTCCCTTGGTTTTTTTTGCATCGTAACAATTTTGTTACCAAAAATTGAGACCACTATCTCCCCTAATCTGCTTTTTATCTACCTATTTATACAAATCTGTTTATTTATTTATAACCTGTTATAATCTGTTTTTTATTAGTGTATGCAAATCTGTTTATTTATTCGTGCATTGTTTAGTGGATTCTGTGCTTGATATCAATTTTCAATTTTATTACAGCGAGTTTTTAGTTAAATCGATTGATCAGGAAGTTTTCGTTTACACGTAACCTACATCACTGAAAAACAACTTCCCTCGCTTTCAAAAATTCATTGTTTTACTTAAGTTTACAGCGATGAGTTAAACTGAGTATATGTCACAATAATTCGAGATTTTTGGGAGAGCTGCTATTAGAAGCAGCAATAAGTTACATATATTATTAATAATAACATTGCAGCTATTATTTTAAAAAAAGTGAAGGAATTTTTTGCGGTCCGTTCAATTTGTTTTCTACGTTTGAATGTGCGCTTCTATTTGAGGGATTACTTTAATTTTTCTTTTTTTTCCAAATCAGCAAATCAGTTAGTTTTTTGTGACGAATACTTCATTAATTGACGGAGTTTTTCTATTTTCCCTGAGTATTCAAGTACTTAAGAATTTTGTTGGCTATGTTTTACTATTGTGATTTGAAGAGTAATATTGGTGGAGCGTGTTATCGGTAATTTGTTGAATTGCATTTGAATCAGAAAGTGAAATGTGTGAAAAAACTTTTAGGACGATTCCTGAAAAAAATCTTGAAGAGCAGAATATTTTCCTCTTGTTGTCGCTTTGTTGAGAGATCAAAAAAATAGATGTGAAAAATCTTTCTGAGCGAGCGAAAATTGGTGATCACTTGCTGCTTGTTTTACTACACTCCAAAACTTTTTAGTCAAAGGTGTTTCTTTTTTGACTATCTGAGGCAAATAGTACCCTTTAAGACTTAAATTTTCAGTCATTTTTACCATTTTGCCTTGTTTTAAGCTCGTTTTGCAGTGGGTGTGTTCAATTTTGTATAGCATTTGAGGAGTTTTGTGATTGAAATTAATTGTCCTAGCAGTTTTGGTTGTCTTTTAATTTGATTGATCTCATTGTTTTCATTTTAAGAAATTGGGTGAATTAGTCTAAGTTTTTTGGTCTTTCACATAAGGTTTTTTGCCTAATTCTTTTCATTTTATGCTTCTCGAATTTTTTCCTGTTCAATTCTTATGAACAGTTTTTCTATAGGTTTTGCTTCTATGAGATGACAATTGAATGCTAGACATGGTATTTTTATCAAAATAATTTGTACACCTTTTGGTTTTCGGATTTTTTTTGCGATTTCCTGTCAAATTGTAAAATTTTGTTGCAAACCGCCTCTATTACGAAGTCTGCCGAGAGTTTTATAGGAAAAAGCTTGAAGAATTTTTATCAGACGCTTTTTCAATTTTGTGGTTTTGTCGGTTATTTTTTTGGTTTTCCCCGTTTTCATTTGGTCTCGCATTGGTTTCGGGATGATTGTTGTATGGTTTACACATTCTAAGATACATGGTCTCAATAGTTATGTTAATTGTTTTAAGGTTGATGATTTTTACGACACTGATTTTTGGGAAAAAATGTTTACTTGTGCAAATTTTAGCGAAAAGAACAGTGCATGTCGTATGCTTTGTTGATTAACGATTTTTTTTGCTGGAAACGTGTCTTATTTTCATGTCCAGGTCAGTCCTTAGTTTATTCAATTCTTCGCATTGTAATTCAGGATTTGTCCTGCTATGTTTTAGTTGTTTTTGACCTTTAGATGATCACGTTTTTCGTTTTACATAGGTCATGGCTTTCAAGTTTGGCTCTTTCAAGTGAATGGATTGTAAGTTCTTTCTCTCATTGAATTAGGCAATGTAGTGAATACGGTCAAGGTCAAAAGAGCAAAATCAAAACGGGGTTAGATCGATAAAGCCCTGTCATTAAGTCATTAATGCCTTAGTTTTTCAAAGTTCATTAGAGCGATTGTTTGGCTGCATTATTATTGAGCTTAATAGCCTTTACTTTAGAAGCTGAATTAAGTATAGTTTTGGAATCTTATGGAAACTGAAAACCAAATTATAACACTTTTTGACAGTTTTGAAATAAATTTTGTCAACTTTTATCGCTTCTTTTTCTTTTTATGCTTCAATCCAGATTTGCGTCAACGACGGCTACTTTCCGGCAATTTGCCCGCTGGGTTTTATTTTTGATACAAACTTTGATACAAACACATGCCTGTCTTTCAGCCTGTTTATGTGACACGTATGCGGAAAGCAATGAGTGCAGCAAGGAGATTAGCTACGCCAGTTTGTTGTGGAGGAAAGAGCAAATTCATTTCTTACCTCTCATTGTACCCGGGTCACAGGGAAAGACAGTTTTTGACATGGCTCAATTTGTCAGTGAAAAAACTGACAAAAATGGAATTGATTGGATAGGTAAGAAAAGTTTGTTGTTGTTTTTGCTTCGCAGGGTTTCAAACCAAAGGTTTTTGTCAGAAACTTGTGCCAAAAACTTTACACGTTCCTATTTTAAGTCTCAGTGATGAACTCGTGACATTACTGTTCGTGAGATTCAATGTTGTGAACGGGATATTTCACATTTTTGATGGATTTGCTTTTCCAAATGTCAGTGTTAGTTTCAGTTATGGGTCTTCCGGAGTTTTCAGTGATATTTTTCAGATCTGGACAAAGTTCAAAAAGTGGATTTTGCATCAGAAGACTTTGAAGTGGCCTTTGACAAATTGTTGAAAGCCCTGGAGCTCTATCAGATTCCGAAGAAGCCCTCAGAGTATCAATATGATCCTCCTGAGGACAAATGCTCTATCGAGCACGAGGAGAGATTAAGTTTGTCTAGTTGTGGGTCAGCATATGCAGCTGGGGGCGATAGAGCTGTGAAAGTGAAACGATTCAATGTGGAACATGATAACATGTCGGTGATGTCAGGTGTCTCAGATGTCAACTCGGAGTTCAGTAAGTACTGGTATTGGGATGTTAGGAATCTATGAGATTTAGGTTGAGTTTCTTTGCATACATCCAATTAATCTACAGTCTTGTCAGCAGTCAGATTTGAAGCCAGAAGAGGAGTTGAATCTTAACTTGATTTCCGAATACTGATGATATGATTGATAATAACGATTATATTTGGTTGTCGATAGGAGACGAGGGGGCATGGTAGTGTGTTCGCTCATATTTTTCTGAACCCTCGCATTCACAAGTTTTCGCAGCCAAAAAATCTTTTTTATAGCTGCGAAGCTGTAAGCTGAGCGTAGCTATATTGCGGGGCTCTTGGTTTTTTTTACAATTCAAAGAATTTGAATTGTATTGGGGCGCTGTCTTTTTTTTTAAAGATCTGTTCACACATTTTCATGATTTTTGAAGTCAAATTGGAGTAGTGAATTTGGTCACGCCGAAACAGGAAATGGAGCGAAAAAGCGAGTGTTTTTGCGGCGTGAATTTTTTTTGCTCTAATTTTAAAGTAGAGTGCGAAAATGGTGTTTGAACAAAAATTCTGTTTCTCGGTAGTGGTTTTTTGTTCACATGCGGCAATTTCACTCTGATTTTTACTGTTTTTTTTTTCGATTTTTTGGATCGGATTTTTTTCTAAATGGTTTTCCCAATCCATTCACAGCTCATTCTATGCCTAGTTTTTGTTTGAATTAATTTTTCATTTCTCGCTAGTGGTTTTTTTGTTCACATGCGGCATTTTGACATTGATTTTTTGGTTTTTTTCTTATTTTTTGATCTGATTTCTTAAAAACGGTTTTGTCAATTCACTCATAGTCCATTCTAGGTCTAGTTTTTCTGTTTAGTCAATGAAAATTCTTTGAATTGTACGTCAGGACTTGTCCTGCTGAAAAAGTCAAATTTTCTGAATGACTTCTTCCTCTCACTAACGGCATTTGCGCGCGTGACGTCATTTCTCACTCGCTTTAGCAAACGTTTTTAGGTTATTTGCGTGATTAGATTTTGATCATACGTGACTTACCTCACTCAATAAAATGACTTTTGCACTTTAAAACTTAAGTTTAATTTGAATTTGTTTAAGGTCAAAGGAACTCATATGTGCAGTAAAGGTCCCTAATATGAGGCTTCTGTGGAATGAATTTTAACAAGCTTTATTAATTCATCGCTGAATGTTTTTTACCTAGTTTTTTTGAGCGGCGTCGATTTTTCAATTAGATCTGTATCTGTTTCTATCTCTTTTATATGGCACGCAGGTCTATTCTTTCGCAGCTATTCCGGCAATCTGCCGGCTATGTTTTTTATATTGACATTGATAGACTTTTAAAAATGGCATAAGTTTAATTAGAACCATTAGAAACTAACTACATGTATTTAACAAATTCTCGTAAATTTCAAGAAAGATTTGTCAGAACAATATGTTTTTAATAGACGCGAAACGATGGCGAGGCTTTTACGGGTTTTTTTGAAACTGCAACTCTTCAAAGCCAACACAGCGTCTTTTTTCTGACAACCTGCAAGCTATATTTGCGATTTTTGGTTTGACCAATTTTTGGTCTGACCCTTCTGTCTTTTCGTCCTCAAAAACCCGATAAGCAGGTAAAGCCCAGAATCTTTCTTAGAGCCTTACGGCTCACTAGTCTCTAAGTATGCCATTCATCGAAGCAGTTTACAATTTTTAAAATCCTGATATGAAGGTGTTTCTAAAAGTTTGACCCTCCGGCCTCCTAACACCCCCCCCCCCCCCCCCCCCACCACCACTGTACCTCATTCCAGGCGTAGCCCCAATCACTCACCCTGCATGCTCACCCTCTACTCATCTATTTAATTAAGCTTAAGCTAGCCTCCCTGAGTCGCGCAACTATCTACTGACGAAGTCTACTGCTCGCCACTTGTTTAAGAGCAATTCGCCCAATGTTAGTAGGTTGTGTTTGTTTCCTCTTGTCTGTCGCATTACTGACAGGTCCCAGACACAATTGAGCCTATTTAATATTTAAGTTGATAGCAGAAGATTTTGTATTTTAATATAATGCATACTTCATTTTTTCATGTTTTTCTTGGTTTTTTTGTAGTCTTATCGCTTAGTTTCAGTGAAGAGAGGTCCTAATGGTTTTCTAATATGAAGCTTGGTTTTGTAACGTTAATTGTTTTTTTTTCATAAAGTTTAAGTGAATTTGTCATTTACCTTCATTTACATAGCATATACTTGATTACAATTCCCTATCTATTTAGGTCGTGACCTCGCAGTCAAAATGTCATCCTCTCTCAGTATTAGTAATGTCATCACAGCCACCAAGAGCTGGCCCTCTCTGGATGGGAGTGGATCAGATAACATCACAGACTGTCTTGTATATTCATCAGATCAGAGTGTGGTGATTCTGGCATCGGATAAGGGCCTCCTGTTGAAATATGCATTGAACGCAAAAGGTATGCTACGCTTTCCTGTATGTTGCAAAAGTTTCGCTTAAACTTTCACTTAAAAGTTTGACTTAAACTGCATGTTTTTGTTCAAATTCTTTCAAAAACATAATTAGTCGTTTTCTGCGAATTATTCAACTTTTTCAGTTGCAGACTATTCCACATCAACAGAAGCCAAATCATTCAATACATATTTAATAGCCGCCCTCATCTTCTCAGCCGGCTATTATTGTGCTCGTATTTTTTTTTACTTCGTCAAACTTTTTTTCGCTTTACCATTTTGCCGCTTTTGCGACATTTTGTGTGAAATCTTTTTGACTTCTCTAGGCTAGTTTCTCTCTTCTCTCATTCTGCTAAAAGTGAATTTGAACATCAGTTCCTAAGTAAAGCAATTCAAAATGAACAGAGTCGGTATAAAAAATTGAAGTCAGAAATAGAAACGGGATAAACCCATAAAGCCCAATTTTAGATGCCCGCTACTTGAACGTCGTTCCTATAAGTCTTAGTTACCACCTCTAATGCTTATTGGCGTTGATAGTAGCCCCTGTAGCCTCTCTCTAAGAAACAGAAGTATGTTCAACTACGAAATGCCATCAAAATAAATCGGACTTAAAAAATATTTTTGTACAAAAATCTTTTTTTTTCAATATAGTCTATTCGTTCAATCCCAATCATGCTTATTGGAATCAACGGCGGCTATTTTCCGGCAATCTGCCGGGTATGTTTTAAACTTTTAATTAATAGCTGCGATAAAGATAACTGAGCGGACTTGTTATTTGCTTTCTCTTGGTTTTTTACGACTCAACGAGGAGTTATGGTGATTTCTGTTTTTAGAAAAATCAGTTCAGTGTATTTTAAACAGGATGTAAAAGTCAACACTGTACGTTTAAACAAGTAAATAGGCCAATCTGCGGAGCAAAAATCAAGATACGGGAGAAAATTAGAGTGGTTTTTGTTCATACATCATTTTGATAGAGATAAAGAAGAGTAGAAGTAAAGTTTTTTGCTAAGCGAGCGAAATTTTTGTTCACATGCGGCATTTTCAACGCAGGTTATCTAGTTATTTAATTTCTTCTTCGTATTTCTCATCTTTTTTATAGCATTTGGGGGCAGTTTTATGGTTTACCGTTGTTATTCTAGGGATTTCCTGATTTTTTGACTGGTTTGATATTGATCAATTGCTCTCAAACGAAGTTTCTATCAATTATATTAGTCCTGTTGGTCTTTATACGCCATTTTTGCTTCACCGATTTTTTGTCTGACCGATTTGACTTTTCGACCTCAAAAATGGGATAAACAGGTGGCGCCCACCGGGTTTCAAGTTCTCTTAGAGCCTTTCAGTTCACTAGTTTCAAAGTATGCGATTCACAGAAATTTTTTTGTTATATCTATGGTGTCTATATTGTTATATCTATGGTGACTTATATTTATGGTGTCAAGGGTAGTTTTTAGAGGTTTCTATCATTTATATTAGTCCTGTTGGTCTTTTTGAAGCCATTTTTGGCTTCACCGATTTTTTGTCTGGCCCATTTGACTTTTCGTCCTTAAAAATGGGATAAACAGGTAGTGCCCAGTGGGCATTAAGTTTCATTAGAGGCCCTTAACCGATTTTAGTAGTCCTTCAAATGCTTAGTGTGGTGAAGCCACTGGGAAGGCCGTACTTTAAGTTTAAAGGGTCGTTTTTAGGAGTTTTCGAACCCTAAATGTTTCAATTTTTCGTGTTTTTACGTCATTTTTTGAAGTTTTTGTTGGACCAGTCTAAAATTGAGGGTGTTTAAAGTTAATAAAGGACTCTTGCAAGACATAAGCACTTTTTATGACCATTTTAAGAGCTATAGATTTTGCTACTCCAAACGAAAACACGCAATATTATACTTTTCAGTTTTTTGAAATTATTTTGTACTTCTTTGAGTTTTTTCAGTCCTAGGTGTCAATCAACCTACTCTAGGCTTTGATAATAGGATACTGCATAGCTTCTAGTGGTAATGGAATGGTTTTCAACATTTTAACATCACGATTTTTAGCGTTTGTTGTCATTATTCAAATGTTCCAGCCCCAGGGGCCAGAAAACCTCATTAAGGGTTTGATTATACGTAACTGGAAATTTTTTTATTGGTCATAGAATAGTTTTCAACTTTTTAATATCGCAAATTTTCAGCAATTTTTCAACTTTCAAATTTTTCAACTTCAAATTTTTTCAACTTTTTTGAATTATGATGTCATTTTTTAGTTTTCGCCAGCCTCAAGAGCCCAGGAACCTACTCTAGGGTATAGTATTATGTCACTGGATAGTTTCTAGATGTAATGGAATGTTTTTCCAAGATTTTTTTCCCACGATTTTAAGCATTTTTTTAAAATATATTTTCAATTTTTTTTTTCAAAATATTTTTCTATTTTTTGGATTTTTCCGGCATTAGCGGCCCCCCTACCTCCACAAGGTTTGATAATAAGCTGTTGAATAGTTTTTGGAGTTAATGTAATGTTTAATAATACTTTAATAACTCAAGTTTTTGCAATTTTTTGATAAAATTCAATTTTTTTTGTTTCAAATTATTGGAAAATTTTTATTGTGTTCTCAGTTTATGGATCATTATGCGCCAGTGAAACTATTTAAGGCTTGAAATAGGGATACTGTATAATCTCTTGAGACAATGAAATGTTTCTGAAGATATTAATATCACGAATTTTAGCATGATCTTGTTAAAATTTGCAATTGTTTTTAATATTTTTGAATATTTGTCTTTTTCTGAGTTTACTGATCATTACTGGCCAACGAAACTTTTTAGGTCCTGCAGATGGGTTACATAACAAAACGCCAGAGACAAAATTTGGTTTTGAACTTTTTTTTCACTGCGAATTCTGGAATCTCCGTGGCTAGCTACTGACGAAGCCAACCGCTCGCCGGTCGTTTGAGACATTTCGCCCGATTTTATTGGGTTATGTTTTTGAGTTGTTTTAGTTCAGGAAAGTTAAGTAATTTTATTTAATTTTTATTTATCTAAATTTTGCTTGCTTTTTCAATCGTTCATTTGGGTGTTTCTCTGGCGGGCTGCGGTTGGGTGACTTTTCGAGCAGAAGTATCAATGGTATTTCTCAAAAATGTGAAGTGGCATTTCGGAAGGAATTTGGTAATAAGAGTTATTTTAATGTTTTTCCTTTTCCTTGCTTTTCGCTGTATGTAGCTTTGTAATTGTTCTTTTTTCTGTCAGTTGGCAGTTGTTTATTGAATTACAGTTAACTTTATTGGAAGATGTTTTACAATAGTTGTTTTGGAGTTGCAATTTGTGATTTAATTTTGCCTAACTTTATCAGTTTTGCCATTGTCATGTTATTATGGCTTTCCTCTATTATTGCTTCAAAATTATTAGTATAACTAGAGCGATAGCGCGTTTTGTTGAGCTCATTTTGTTTATCTAACTTGATTCGATTCCGGAGTCTCTCGGTTGTTTTTTATTTTGTCTTTAAGATTTTTGTTACCATATGACGTAATCTTGACGTCACCTTATTCTTTCTCTCAAGCAATTTCTAATAATTGTCGTGCGTGACGTCAATCGGGTGATTAAGTTTTTGGTCACTCGTGAATTACGTCACTCTCAATATGACTTTTCCTCTCTCATTTTGATTTTTGCTCAGTTTAATTGACGGAGATAAGCTCAATTGAGTTTATGTCACTATAATTGAAGGTTTTTTGAGGGCAGCTAATAGAAACAAAGCATAAGTCGTACAGTTTCTAAAAATACGAAATCTCAGCTATTATTAAAAGAAAAATGTCTCCTCCATTCTTATTTTATTTGCTTCTTGAGACTGCCGGTCTACAAAGCTATTGCAGCTGGTATCTGGGAATATAGAAGCTATTTGAATATTGTGCTTAAAATTTTACTCGACATTCCTCTCGTGGGTTAAATCAGCCTCAGAACGTTCTGGAAAAAAGGCGTTAAAGAGGTTGATTTATAAACAACTGGTCTATTATGTTCAGGAAAGTACGAACAGAAAATCAAATCAATCAAAGGCTTCACAACAAAACCAATTTCGATCTGCCAACTTCGGCCGAAATCGTCCGCTGCTGAACAAATCCGAGACCTGCTGGTACTAGAGCGTACGAAGGACACGGGAACTATTTTGTTCACATGTTCCGACGGTTTCGGTGACAAGTGTTATCTTGGTTCTCTAAAAGAGACTTCATTTGTTGTCACCTGTAATCCAGTGTCTGGACTCGTATATATGGGAATGAGCGCTGGAAATATTCTTGAAGTCGACGTGCCAAAGGCAACTTCAGGTTCCAAAACGCAAACCGATGAATTGACATTCAACAAGTCTATTACTATAGCGAGGTGAGTACCAATTCGTTTACTATAGCGAGGTGAGTACCCATTCGTTTTATAATTGCAGAGTTTGAGAACAATTATTTAAGTCGCGTTGGTATCTTTTTTAATGCAGATTTGTATGACCTGATTTTAAAGACATTTGAATGACCGATTTGACGTTTCCAGTGACTTTTATCAAGCTTGACTTTGCGTAATAGCCGTCGTCAGCCTCTCAAAGGCTATTGTACATAGATCTTACTCACTGTTTCAATGGAATGAAATATAGAAATCAGTCAGCAAATTTATGCAAATACGGGCAAGGTCAAGGTGAAATAAAAAAAAACTGGATGAAACAACCTGGTTACTAAGACCCAATGTTTAGTGCATTAAAGCCACCACCGCCAAGAGTTAGTGCATTAAGTTATCAATTTTCCTTTGAGTATACTGCTAATTTTAATTAGTATTAAGATTATTTCCCTTCAATTTAGTTGCCGATTCCACCAAATGTAAAGAATCTTATGAAACTGTGACTAAATTGGAACACTTTTTTGACGCTTGGAAAAAGATCAAGCTGTCGTTAATTTTTATAAAACCTTATCTCAGCCGGCTATTAAAGCGACCCTATTACAATTCAAAGAAATTGAATTGTAGTAGGGTGCTGTATTTTTCTTACTCATTTTCATGATCTGTGAAGCCAAATAGAAGTGATGATTTTGTCACGCCGAAACAGGAAATGGAGCGAAAAACCAAGTGGTTTTGCGGTGTGAAATTTTTGATGTTTTTTGAAAGTTTTGAAGTTGAGTGAGAAAACGCTGTTTGAACAAAAATTCGCTTTCTCGCTAGTGTTCACAAGCAGCATCTTTACGTCGATTTATATTCATTTTTCGATTTTTTGCTCGGATGTATTTTTAAATGGTTTTACCAATCCAGTTGTAATCTATTCGAGGCCTATTTTTTGCTTAATCAGCGAATAATCAACGAACCGACGTTAGTCGGTTATTCTAATATTTTCTGTGACTTATCAATTTCGAAATAACCTCGTTTTTGGAAATTGATTAAATTTGACATCATTTTGTCAACCTTTGAAGTTTTTCGCCAGTTTCTCCACTTGTCTTAGCTTTTTAAATAAATTTTCTTGGTTTTGATATTTCGAGGTTTTGTTTTTGAGAAGAAGCAGTGAATTGTTTTACGGGCCAATTTTTACTAAAAAATGAATATATTTGTGCTGTTTAATAGTTGCTTAATGTCTTATTGCTAGCCACTAACCAAACAGAATTAGGTTTAGTTTGATTGGTCTCGAATGAACTTTCGACGGGCCCTCGCAATTTTAAGAATAAGGTTAACAGATTTTTGATCTTTATGCTCGTTTTCTCGGTATGTAACGTTTTTTGTCTATCATTTTGTTTGCCATTGACTGTATAGAAACGATATCCCAGATTATGCTGTGATTAAAGTTTTGGAGTCCGAGCCTATCGAGTATATAAACAAAAGATATATTTAATAGCCCCTGTCATCCTCTCATCGGCTATTATTTAGGCGCTCTCCATTTTTACAATTCAAAGAATTTGAATTGTATTGGTGCGCTGTCTTTTTTAAAATTCTGTTTACACTTTTTTCGGTTTTTTCAGTTCAGTGAGAAGTCAAATTAGAGTGGTGATTTTGGTCACACTGAAATAAGAAAGGGAGTGAAAAATCGAGTAGGTTTGAGGCGTGACTTGAGATGGATTTTTTTCAGGTGCGTCAATTTGACTTCTGCTTTCAGAGTTTCGTCTCCTTTAGTGCTTTTAAGACGGTACATATGTGTTCTAATTGTGCCTATTTGCCTTTGCTTGAATTCATTAAGGGGCAGCTAAAACTTTAGGACTTTGCCACTATCTGTTGTCACAAAATATTGAATTTTAGATTTTGTCCCCTTTTTCGCATTTATCTTTTGTCTTATCACTCCGTATCATCACTGACAGGTCTGATTTGGTGCCAATTAGGCTTAAAAGAAACCAATTAATGACTCGATTTAATAGCTAGTGCTTTTCATGACTTGGACACTACTTTTTCTCAAAAATTGTGAGTGAATTTTTGAGTTCCGCAAGTATTTATTGTACTTTTTGATGTCTTATCATATAATCTCATTAGGACAGGCCTCTGATGCTACTACTAGGGATTAAGTTTATCGATTCAATCGTTTGTGTTCAAAGCTAGTGCTTTCTAGGACTTTGATACTAATTGTTTTCAATAATAATTGTCGAATTTTTTGTAATTTTAAACTTTATTGTCTTAACTCTTAGTCTCATTTTGGCAGGTCTTATTGTTTGCTAAAAAAAGCTTCAATTAAAGCTAATAATTTCAGTTCATAGCTATTGCTTTTTGTGACTTATACGCTTGTTCGTTTTTTTTTCGAAAAAAGTTTTAGTGTTTTTTTAGTTTTGGTAGTATTCACTTATTCTCATTGATGAATAGTGTCAACAGTGGTCATTTAGGACTCAAATAATTGATGTAATTGAATCCTTCACTAGCTGTTGCGTTCTGTGACTTTTATACTTAGTGTTTTTCAAAAAGTTTCAGCCAGCGAGTTTTATTGCAATTTTTTTGTTATTTTTGTCTTATTATTTATTATTAGTGAGAGGACTCATCGACATTTAATGACGGGTAGCTAATCACAACTAAAAAATTATAGTTGGCAATTTGAGTTTATAGCAATTGTTTTTTGATGTTTATCCTGTCTTCTCAAAAGAAGTTGAATTTTTAGTCTTGCTTGTTTTTGGTGTTCTTGTGTTGTTTTATTGCTTAGTCTGCAAGAACTTATTTGTCATTACTAACAGATCTGCCTTTTAAAGTGGAGTAAATGATTGTCAGGTCATAAATCTATACAATTCTTTGAATTGTATTTCAGGACTTGTCCTGATATGTTTTTTAATTCGCTTTACTTTTTGATCATGTTGTTCGTTTTACATCAGAGGTCTCGATTTTCACGTTTGAATTTTGACTTAATTCACTCACTGTTTCGACTGAATAGAATTTAATTCTTTGAAGCATTCAGTTACGCGATGTGTTGAATATTGTCAAAGTCAAAAGATCTAAAGTGACGGGATAAACCGATAAAACCCGGTCATTAAGTCATTGAGAATTGGGTTGTCAAAGTTCATTAGTGTTCGCTAGCTGACGTCGGCTTTTACTTTAGAAGCTGAATGAATCATAGTTTTAGAATCCAACTGAAAATGCAAGCCAAATTAGAGCATTTTTTGACTTTAAAAAAAACGCAGTCAATTTATCTCTTCTTTTTCTGTTTCAATCCCGATGTGCATCAAGTGCTTCAACGGTGGCTAATTCCCGGCAATCTGCCTGCCATGTTTTGTTATCTGTTTTGTGAGTTCATTAGTATAACAGAGTGAATGATTTTTCAAGTAAGAGCTTGAAAGTAAAGCTGTCGAGGGTCGGTTCCGAAGCCTTCCCGTGATGTTTTCTTCTATGGATCTTTTGACACATTTTAATGGCTATTGATTTCAATTGAAATCACGCCAAAATGTCTACTGAAGTTTTGTGGTATGATTTTTTATCCGACTTTCAAAGTACAGAGTGAAAACAGTCTCTGAAAAGAATGATGTCTCAATGGTGGATTTTTGTTGATGTCCGGCTATTTCACATTGTTTTTTTAATAAAATTTTTACTGTTTAATATCTGCATCAGCCTCTCAGCCGGCTATTATAGTGCTCCTATTACAATTCAAAGAATTTGAATTGTATTTGAGCGCTGTCTTTTTTTTTAAAGATCTGTTCACACATTTTCATGATTTTTGAAGTCAAATTGGAATAGTGATTTTGGTCACGCCGAAAAAGGAAGTGGAGCAAAAACGCGAGTGGTTTTGCGGCGTGATATTTTTTCTTTCTGCTTTTAAAGTAGAGTGAGATAATGGAGTTTCAACAAAAATTTGCCTTCTCGCTAGCGGTTTTTTGTTCACATGCTTCAATTTCTCTGATTTTTACTCTTTTTATTTTTTGGATCGAATTTTTTTTGAAATGGTTTTTGCAATCCAATCATAGTCGTTCTAGGTCTAGTTGTTTGAATTGTACGTCAGGACTTGTCCTGGTATATTTTTACACTTCAAAGAATTTGAATTGTATTGGGGCGCTGTTTTTTTTAAGATGTGTTGACACATTTTTCAATGACTGTTCTTTCAAAACGGGATAAACATGTAGAGCCTGCGGGCATTAAGTTTCATTAGAGGCCCAAGGTGAGCTCCAGTAGTCCTTCAAGTGCTTTGAGTGGTGCAGCTGCTGGGATGGCCATAATTAAAGGTTAAAAGGTCATTTTTCATGTTTTCTGATTTTTTTTTATTTTGTTTTTGTCTTACGTTGAAGTTTTTGAAAAATGATGAAGGCCTTTTGCGAGACAAAATAACTTGTTATGACCATTTTATGTGCTATATGTTTTGGTACTACAAATACAAACATGCAAAATGATACTAATTTTTGCAATTTTTTTCACGTTTTTTTTTTCATTTTTTCATTTGTCATTTTTTGATTTTTCAGCTTCAGGGGCCAGGAAATATCATTTATGGTTTGAAAATAGAGCACTGCATGGTTTCTAGTAATAATGGAGTGGTTTTCAACATTTTAACGTCTCGAAATTTGGCATTTTTTGTATAAAATTTGCCATTTTTTCAAGGTTTCCTAAAATTTTTGTCAGTTTTTGATATTTGTCCATTCTCAAATGCCACAAAACCTATTCCACGGTCTGATAAAAAGTTACTGCATGCTTGTTTGTTCAATGAATTTGTATTAACAATTTAGTTTTTCGAATTTTAGAAATTTTTTGATAAAATTTGCAATTTTTTTCAAAACTTTTGTCTTATATTAAGTTTTTCTTGCCTCAGTAGCCAGCTAACCTCATCCAGGGTTTGATAATATGTTATTAGATAGCTGCTAGGGGCAATTGAACATTTTAATAGAACGAATTTCTATTTCTTGAGTTTTTTCTAAAAATTATTGCCTATCGATCTTTGAGCCAATGAATTTTTTAATGCTTGGAATTGGGTTAATGGAGAGCCTCTAGCTTCTGAGAAATGATTCTGAAGATATTAATATCACAATTTTCAGCAAAATTTTATTAAATTTGGCAATTGATTTCATTTTTTTCCCGTCATTTTTGAGTCAATCGATCTTCAAGGGCCAATGAATTTTTTAAGGTCATGCAGATATAATACTGGACCGATTTCACAAACATAAAATGATCTTGAACGTATTTTCGAAACATGTTTTTTTAAAGAGATGAAATTTCGCCTAAGGGAAAAAAGCTTCAAGAGTTTTAGTAATGAGTATGTTTTTGTTTAGTTTGTTTGATTGTTGTAGTTTCTCAATTTTTGATGTTTTGGCTGGCTATGTTCAATTGATCTGCTGGTCAGGTAGAGTTCTTTTGAGTTTTCCATTCCATTTGAATTGTATTTCAGGACTTGTCCTGCTATGTTTTTTTAATTCGTCGAATAAAAGTTTTTCGTTTTACCTTAGTTCACAGCTTGTTCAACATTTTGCGTGAAATCTTTTTGACTTCTCGAGGCTAGTTTTACATTCTTCTTTCATTCTGCTTAATTTGTTTTTAGACAGCAGTTGCTCAGTAAAGCAACTCAATTTGAACAGAGTCAGTATCAAAAAACGAAATCATGAATAGAAACGGGATAAACCTATAAAGCCCGATTTTAGATGCCCGGTACTCGAGTTTTGTTCTTAGTTAACATCTCTAATGCTTGTTGGTATTGATAATAGCCCGTGTGTCGTCTCACTGCGAAACATGAATATTTTCAGCTCCAAAATGACATTAAAATAGTTTGTACTTTAAAATTGTTTGAACAAAAATCATTTTTTCACTATATGGGAATCCATGGCGGCTATTTTCCTGCAATCTGCCGGGTATGTTTTTCTAACCGGTTTTCAAAACCATTCCTTGTCATTTGGAGGTCTAGTTGACTTCGCTTGGTCAATGACATTCATTTGAATGGTTTTTCTTCAGGACTTGTGCTGCTTTGACTTGTCAATAAAAGACTTCTGCACTACTAACTCGAAAGCCTACTTAACGCCTAATTAAAAAATAAACTATGATTTAAATTCAATTGAGGTCACTCGTACAGTATAACTATAGGCTTATATTGCCTGAAAGACATTCATTTTGCAATTTGGTTTGAAAATAAGGATGAAATTTAAAATCAGAATATCATTTGAATAGTCTTTAGTATTTTTGGATCATTTTAAAATAGGGATCTTAACTGTCTATTTCCTGGCTACTGTCCGGTAATCTATCGGCCTTGATGTTTCTAGATTAATTTCCGAAAGCGTAATGCCGAAATTTGCTCTTTATGGAGGCCATCAAACTTTGTTTCAGTCTATCGAGTGTAAATATTCTTGCTGTTGACAACTACGGACTGAATCTGTTCGCAGCAGATAATTGCGGAAAGATTATTGCTATTTACAATCTCGGAAAGAACCAGGTCATCCAACAAATTGATCTCAATTTCTCCCCGAACGACTTGCTAATTGACGAATCTAGCAATTTGATAACTCTGATGAGAACGAACATGTTTGAAGTGTACTCTCCTAAGGTCAAAGAAGGTCAGCTGCAAGATTACGAGCTGTCGCGGTCACAAAAGTTGAAAGAAATTCCTCAAGAGAATTTCATGATGCGACATTTAGATTTCATAAACCCGAACAATGGACCTCATTCTTCGATATTGGTTTGTACAGGTCATGGGAAGACGTCGAAAATTGATTACGCGGCTGCGTCACTATGCTAAGCAGAAAAAATGGAAATAGAAATTATAGTTTTGCTACGAAAACATCTTTCTATCCTATTATTTTCGTATCGGAATAAATGTTAACTTCCAAGGTCAATGAGATACTTAAATTCTATGGTCACAAAAAGTTTTTGCATAAGAAATTCTGCATCGAACTGCACTATATTGCTTGTTCAAAGGTGCGCTATGTATAAAAGCTTCATTTTGTTTATTTTTGTTATCTTAGCTTTGAAAGGAAAATGACTGAATTTTGTAATTTATGAATTGACTATTGACCAATTTGTTTTCAAATTGCAAAAAAGTAATAAATTTGTATTTTCATTTGAACATTTTTAATCCGAGGAAATACATGCAAGGCTGGATTTCTTTTTTTTACTCGTTGTGGAGACAAAAGTTTATGTATCTGTTAGAAAGTAGTATTAATTTTGAAAAAAAAAATATTTCTCTCAAACGAAGTTTAGCGATTATATTAGTCCTGTGGTCTTTTTTATGAGATTTTTGCTTGACCGATCTTTCATCAGAGCCTTTTAAACTTTTGTCCTCAAATTCGGGATCAACAGATAAAGCCCGGAGTAGTTGAGCAGCTGTCTTAGAACCTTACACTTTTCTAGTGTTAGTATGCGACTGACCGAAACTTTTTAAACTGTATTTTCATGTTGTGAAGGGCGGTTTTAATCGTAAAAGTGTGAGCCCCTAAGCCGCCCACTACGCCCCTAATGCTAGCAGCCCTAAACTCCAGCTGGATGCTACCGATGCCAAACGCTCTTAGGTCTTTTGAGAGCAATAAGCCTGACGTTAGTTTTGCGCAGCAATTTGCCAAGGGTTATGTTTTTGTATACCGATTCAACATTTTTATAGAATTCGGCGTACTATTTTTATAGGGATTTGAAATAGGGAAGCAGGAAAGAGACATGATCTTGAAAATTTTCCGTTTTAGGAGAAAAAGCAACGATGAGGGTAAGTTTTGAGTTTGTGGATCTTTGATATTTAGATCAAATTGAGTTTTAAGCGCAAATTCATAAAGTTTGGAATATAGAAAGATTTGATTAAAAAAGGTAAATGGCTGAAAATCTTTTACTGATCTCTCATTTTCTGTTGATGATTAATTGTAATTTAAAGACCCAAAAAAATAATCTTTTTGATATTGCTGAATTCTGAAATTCACATTGCAATTCCATCTTAGTGCATTAAGGATTTGAATAAACCGTCAGCATAAAATTTTCACGGATCGTATTGATAAAAAGTTTCAATTCGGCGCTCAAAAGCTGAAGATAAAAACTACGATATATAAGTCAACTCTCATTTGTCTCTGATTTCTTGAGTTCATTGTTGATTATTTTAATATTATTATTTCTAAATTGGTATGTTTATACTTTTAACAGGATATCCTTCAAACTACATTTTGTTTTCAAATTGATTTATTTGCAAACAAATGGAAATTGTTCAGCCAATCATTTGATTAGATTATATAGATTTCAATTCAATTGAGACGTCAAAGATTGCACGCAAAAACTTGTACATTTTGCCAAAAAGAACTAAAACGTTTTCTTAAGCTGAAGATAAAAACTACGATATATAAGTCAACTCTCATTTGTCTCTGATTTCTTGAGTTCATTGTTGATTATTTTAATATTATTATTTCTAAATTGGTATGTTTATACTTTTAACAGGATATCCTTCAAACTACATTTTGTTTTCAAATTGATTTATTTGCAAACAAATGGAAATTGTTCAGCCAATCATTTGATTAGATTATATAGATTTCAATTCAATTGAGACGTCAAAGATTGCACGCAAAAACTTGTACATTTTGCCAAAAAGAACTAAAACGTTTTCTTAAGTTAAAAATTCAATGATTTCAGTTTCATATTTTCCCAACCGTTCACTTACTGTTCAGGATATCTTTATGCAAACGGTGGCATTTCATTACTTTGTAAGGATTTTGCGAGGAAAGAACAGCTGGCTGACCGGGTTCATAATCTTGGGGAAAATTGACAACCGAAAGTTTGCAAATTGGAACATGGAAAAACTATCCATTTTTGAAGAGTTTTGATTGCTCTCGGATGAATCTGGAAGGAATTGTTTTAAACGTGACTTTTTTATGAACAGTTTTCACTTGACTGTTTCGATTGAACTTTACGCACTTTACGTTTTGCGTTGTGGGTGACCTAAATTTCTCTCATTCAGCTTGGTTTCTCTCAAGCAGCTGAACTCAAATGACCACAGTTTACTATTAAAAGTCAGTTGTAAAATGCTTTGAAATGGTGTCATTATTTTATCTTTGAAATTTATTATTGAAACAAAATAACCACTAGTGAAGTTAGTTGAAGCACCGTACATTTTATCCCTTCATGCACCCCGCCCCCTCTGTAAGCATGCTGCAATAGATTTTGCGCCCCCACTAGTCGTTCGAGTGTAATTATTGCGACGTTAAGTTGTTAGTTCTTGGTTTTGCTTTGCTTTCGTAGTTTATTTGTTGAAGAATTTACAATTTACAAAATTTTTGAATTTTTGCACGATGGAAATATGATCTTTATATATTTCCAAAAATGATTTCTGTTACAAGATAACTAATTGCATTAAGATCAAACTAGTGACAGTGTTTCAACAATCAACCCTAAACCCACGAATTAATAAATTAGGTTTTTTATTAGGAATTCACGTGAATTCACCTTCTCGACATGATAAACAATGTGTTGCATTTTTTGTTTGGTGAACATATCAGGGACAGTTTCTTTACATATTCTTGATGTGGGTCTTAATTTATCCTAAATCAAAACAGAAAACTATGGGTGCACTGTCAGATTTATCAGCTCGCTAGTTACAAGAGTTTATTTATGGATTCTTCTAGCGACCAAATGTTCTAAATAATTTAACATCTGGATGTTAATTATTTTTTAAGGTGGAGTGAGCCAGAAATTTAAAGATTTCCCCGTTTTGGAATGATTACTTTTTCTGGTTGATTTCTCAATTCAACTGAAAAACGAGCTGCTGCATCTTAAATAGAGATTTTTCGCTTGACCATTTTGCGCTTTTCTTCTAGAACATTCTGACTTCTCAAGTGACTTTTTCTCGCTTTCGTTCTTCATTTTTTAGTGATTTTTAAAACTGATAATTTAACTGTTTTTTGATCTGAGAACAGCGGCACAAAACTTCAAAGCCTGTTTTTAAAATACGATATATTATCATCCAGCACCACTTTTTGTACGTACAATTAACGTTTTTTGAGGTCATTCCAGTGTAACTTAAGTGGTATTTGTTTCAAGTTTTATGTGAGTAGAAGCTGGCCACAAAAAGAAACTTGCTGCAAGTATGTTCGGAATTTTTGGGCAAACTTTAGTCAAGTTGGGAGTGCAATCATTTCTGTCGTTTTAACGGCTTTTACACAACATCCCATGCCCACAATCATTTTACCATTCTATCCGTTACAGTTTCTGGAACTAAGACACATTTTTCTTGATTTTTTTCCATTTTGGCATTCTGTTAAAATAGCGTTTCTAGCTCTTTATATTTTTGCAAGCTTCTGAAAATTTGATGAGCAAACTGTTTAGGGAAAAACTGCCGAAGATTTGCAGAAAACTCATATCTAAGAAGGAAGGCTGAGAAAGGTAGATATTGTTTACAGACAATGTTGGTCTATGAGAAAAGCCGGCTGAACAGTGAACGAAATTTGTAATTCCTTGCTCTATAGAACCTAAACTTGATGAATAAATCATATCGAATGAAACATTCACAGAAAAAATTTTGTCGTTTGTCGAGATTTTTATAAAAAAGAATTTATGACTATGCGTCCTTAATAGCCCTTTTTCATCGGCTCAGTTGACTTTAATTGCGCTCTTAAAATGTTTATTCAGCAAATTTGAAAATGTAGTGTAGTCTTTTGTTTTGGTTCTTTTTATGTCATTGAGGCCATTTTACGGACCTTTTAGTTCAACAGAATTATCAAAAAGAATTTCATAAAATTCGCACATCCATTCAACAAGCTTTCCTTTTCTACGTTTTAATTGATTTTTCACTGTAATTTCACGTTTGACATCAAAAGTAGTACAATAGAGGTAAAAGGCTATACCTTCTGAGGTTTAAGTCCTCCCTAGCTGGTAAAGAGGTTAGTACAATGTTCACAGCTGAAGGTAATGATGATTCGGTGAGATGCTCCTGGTGCCCCTTTATAGTGAGGTTAAACTTCTATGAACCAATAGCTGCTGGACCACTAGCGTGTCTGCTTGACTGAAAACAATTTTAGATCATAACGCGAGTCCTTCATTCCTGTCAACTCTGTATACGTTTTTGAGTCACACCAATGTTTTGCTCTGTTTTTTGCGACCACAAGAGTTTAGTCTATTGTGGCTTTAAACGTCCGAAGGGCACCTTTTTGTATTAGCCAAGAACAGTAAATGCCAATTTGCGAAAGTAAATGATAACCACTAGAGGACCTCCAATTCCCTTCTACGGTTGAGCTGGGAGAGGACAGTGCATTCACATTACGCCTGTCCTGTGTCAAGGACAAGTTGACTTTTGATCGATTTCGACGAAAAAGCCGGCAAAACGAAAACAGAATTATGGTCAAAACCTGACGGAAGTAGTCGACTTCTCAAAACCTTTTATAGCAACAAACAAGCGAAACAAAACGAATCAAATTTAATTTTACTTTAATAATACACAATCAAAATCGTCCTATGCATCCCCCCATCCCAACACAATTCATTAATATTTTTGGCACCCAACCCAACAGCTTCGAAACCACACCTAAAGCTAAGTATTGTTTTCAAAAAAATACATTCTCCAATGAGCTAAGCCGATGTCCACCATAATGTTTTTCAATATTTCAGAATATCCAAAGATCAGAAATTAGACTTGTTTAAAAACAATCAGACTATGGTGGGGTAACTACACAAAAAGACACAAAAAGATAAAGATTGCAACATTCAAAATTTTATCGATATTTAATTTCGCGTATTGCTTTTCGGTTCTTCTGGGGTCTTACCCACCCCGAGGACCCCCTTCTGGTTGGTCGTTTCCCCAACCCCCCACTTGCTTTTCGGTTCTTCTGGGGTTTTACCCACCCCGAGGACCCCCCTTCTGGTTGGTCTTTTCCCAACCCCCCCCCCACTTGCTTTTCTGGGGTTTTACCCACCCCGAGGACCCCCTTCGGTTGGTCGTTTCCCCAATCCCCCACTTGCTTTTCGGTACTTCTGGGGTTTTACCCACCCCGAGGACCCCCTTCTGGTTGGTCGTTTCTCCAAACCCCACTTGCTTTTCGGTTCTTCTGGGGTTTTACCCACCCCGAGGACCCCCTTCTGGTTGGTCGTTTCCCCAACCCCCCTTGCTTTTCGGTTCTTCTGGGGTTTTACTCACCCCGAGGACCCCCTTCGGTTGGTCGTTTCCCCAAACCCCACTTGCTTTTCGGTTCTTCTGGGGTTTTACCCACCCCGAGGACCCCCTTCTGGTTGGTCGTTTCCCCAACCCCCCTTGCTTTTCGGTTCTTCTGGGGTTTTACCCACCCCGAGGACCCCCTTCGGTTGGTCGTTTCCCCAATCCCCCACTTGCTTTTCGGTACTTCTGGGGTTTTATCCACCCCGAGGACCCCCTTCTGGTTGGTCGTTTCCCCAAACCCCACTTGCTTTTCGGTTCTTCTGGGGTTTTACCCACCCCGAGGACCCCCTTCTGGTTGGTCGTTTCCCCAACCCCCCTTGCTTTTCTGTTCTTCTGGAGTTTTACGCACCCCGAGGACCCCTTCTGGTTGGTCATTTCACCAACCCAACGCCTTCTTTCCAGTTATTCTAGTGTTTTACCCGACCCGAGGTCCCTTTCTGGTAAGCCCTATTGATAGTATGTCCTTTGTTAGGTAGAGGTAGTTTCAGTTATTTGGTAGGTACCGTCTTTTAGTAGGTATAGGTAGGTTCCGTCTTTTGGTAGGTATTGGTAGGTTCCGATATTTGGTAGGTATTAGTTTTGGTAGTTATTGGTAGGTTTCGGCTTTTGGTAGGTATTGTTAGGTTCCGGTATTTGGTAGGTAATGGTTTTGTAGGTATTGGTGGGTTCCGGTGTTTGGTAGGTATTGCTATTTCGTAGGTATTGGTTGGCTCTAACACTTGTTAGACATTGAATTTGATAGGTATTGTTAGCTTCTTGCGGTAAAAAAACTACTGTAACCACCAAAACATTTCTGATTCTACTTGGATTGTCTACACAACTCTGACTTCTCATTAATGTTTGAGACGAGGTCAACCTCAAACAATACAGTGCCCAAAATGGGTACTAATTCATCGGATTCCCCAGATGAAACAATGTTAATTAAACAAACCATTTGTACCTCAACGGCAATCAAGTCAAATGAACAGAAACGATTAGAAACGTCGAAACTAATAATTGAAAATGACATTAAGCTTCATATTGACTACATGCTTTCCGAAATTGAAGCTTCGGACGATTTGGAAAAATTAAACGAATTGAAAGAAGACATAAGAGCAATGCAACAGAGACTTGAGCCCGTAATTTTTGAATTGCTGAATTTCGTTGAACTTGATGAACAAGATCAGATGTCCAAAGACTTCAGTCGGCTGAAAATAGATATAGAAAGGACTTTCACGCTGTTAAGCAAACAAATTAAAGAGGTAAACACAGGAAACCAGCTAGAAACGACTGCTTCAGAACCAGACCCCAAGAAAAGCATCGTCCATGATGACAATATAATGCCACATCAACAACAACAGCCTCGCCTCAATTTTGTTTTTGACGACTCCGTTACTGAACAAACTCATTTATTTAATTCCGCTTCAGCGCACGATGGAAGCTCTTTTGCCAATAGTCCAAATTTTACTGCACCTAGTGGTTCAACTTATAATGGCCACACAACGTCTTCTTTTTTTCAGATCGTCAACTGCTTCCTGCAGCACATCTCAACCATCTTCCGTGAGTGCTCCAGTCGGATATCCGTTAATAAATGTCACATCTCTGAGTCAAAACTACCTTAACCCATCCAATCCACCAACTTTCAGTAGTTTCTCGCAACCTACTTTCACAGATGCCACAATTTTTTGGACAATCAGTATGGATGTCCACTTGTTTCCAGAAATCTGTACCAAAATTAAATGCAGATCGTTTCAAATGTGACCCGTTGAGTTGGATGAAATGGTTCAGCACATTTCAAGCTACTATTGACAGAGCTACAATGACATCACCCGAAAAAATGATTCATTTACAGTCGCTATTAACTGGCGAAGCCAAGGCTTTTGTGGACGGTTATGGTTGCAACGGTGACCTATACGTTTCAGCAATAAATCGCCTCCAAGAGCATTTTGGTAACCCAAAACGTATTGTAAAAGCATTTCTCGAAAGGCTCTCAAGTTTCAAAGCCCCAAACCTAGCTCATCCAGAAAACTTCACAGTTCTCTTCTTTCCTTTTAACAATGGTGGACACCTTCTCCCAATTAAGTTTCATTCACGATCTTCATTCAACAACTGAATGTTGCACTCGCAAAGCTTCCCAGCCCTGTACGGCGCGAGTGGAACAAATTTGTTTTGGATAAAAACTATCAACAGCCGTCTCTTCAAACACTATCTGAGTGGATTCTCAACTTCTCTAAAGCACGAATGATTTGAGCTCTATAAATTACTTAACGCAAAACAACTTCAAAACACCTGGGAAATCAACTTATCTTAGCGGATATAATAGCGCTACCAATGATCAGAGGCAATAGTTACTAGATAGTTACTAGAGGCAATTCCGAAGCAACGCAAGTGATTACTTAATATCTGAGAACAAACAGGCAGCAATCAAGCCATGCCCCAGCAAAGCAATGAAAATTGTCAATTCTTGTATAAATGCACGCATTTCCAGTCTCTTCCACCGAGCATTCGAAGAGACCACATAAGAAAACTTAAGTTGTGTTTTAACTCTTTTGGAAGTCACCACGTCGACAAGTGCACCTCAAAAAACGTCTGACGTAATAAGAATTGTGGAAAAAAGCACCACACTCTGCTTCATGATAGTTTCGATATAAATCTAGGCTCTAAGAAAACTAACGTTGAAGCAGCCCATTTACAAGGAACAGGTAAAGTCGCCGTAGTTCCTGTGCAACTGAAAAACGGTGAGAAGACCTTAAATACATATGCTTATTTAGACAATGGTAGTTTTTCAGAGCTTATTGTTTAAGTCAGCAGCCTCAGAGCTAAACATTGACATGAAAGTCATTAGAAAAATGCCAATCAGTGGATACCACAAGACAAAAGAAATTGACTGCGCTC
>NC_134476.1:22423637-22465669 GCF_964194025.1 Convolutriloba macropyga | reverse complement strand
AAATTGGACTCTCACTCCCCAAATTGTGCCGCTCACCCACCAAGTGATGAAATTTCAGGAGACTGAGCTATCACCTACTACCAAAGCTCACCTCTAGTCGCTAATTTGAGAGTAAATCACTCATCATTTTAATCGGTTGTTGATTTAATGGTTGTCCAAACTTTGGTTAACAAACATTAATATTTTGAAGCCCAAATTAAATGACAATTTCTGTGAAAAGGGAAACAGTTCTGATACATGTGATATCATCAATTTGGCGAATTGCTAATGGCTTCGAATGAAAAGTAGTCAAATTCAAAAGATTGAGGATGCTCAATAAATTCACCTTATGTTTTAAATGTAAAAATTTTCACCACAGACCGAATAGGTTCAAAAATTCTTTCTTTTGAAATTTTGATCCGATTTAACTACCTACCCCCCACCCCACCTACCTGCCCCCACCACCACCTACCTGCCCCCACCTACCAACCCCCCACCTGCACCTACCCACACCCCTGAAATGAACAAATTTTAACGCTTTTTATATTATATTGGTCTACTATTTTTGTTATTTCTAGTGTTTTTTTCGATATTTTGATTTTGTCAAAGTTAGGGTAGAGATTATTTTGCACGACGATTCGAGTCGTTTCCGGTCTTCTACCGGCTATGTTTTTTTATGAAAAATTTTCGCTTGATAATTTTGACTTCTCGGGTGACCTTTACGCCCTTGACTTTTTGCGTTTCTCGTGATTTAATACTCAAATTCAGATGAAAAGTGCGCCAAAACTGGCGCCATGTTTTACTTTAAATCTTAATAGTGGTATATGTTAACCTCTAATGTGGTTATTTGAAGCCCACTATTAAACTTAGTCCTATTTAGGCTCCCCCCCCCCCCAACTGAAGCAGGCTGCAATGGATTAGAGCTCCCACTAGTTGTTCGAGAGCAATTCTTCCGACGTTTTTAGTCGGTTATATTTTAACTTAAGTTTACAGCGATGAGTGCAACTGAGAGATTTTTTGAGAGCTGCTATCAGAAGCAGCAATAAGTTACATAGATTCTTAATAATATAACATTGCAGCTATTATTTAAAAAAGTGAAGGGATTTTTTCGGTCCGTTTTTTTGCGACTCCAGATCTATTGCAGCTAGTTTCTGTTAACCTGCCAGCTATGTTCTTGTGATTTCATTTGTTTTCTTGTGTAAATGTCGCAGAAAACTAAGTCAAATTTTGGCGCGTTTTCGAAGATTTGTGCCTATTTCTTCGTTTTGGTGCTTTTTTTGGAAATTTAGGATTCTTGGGCTTATGAGTTTGCTAAATTTAAACCGTTCTATAGGAGTTTTGTAATAAGGGGAAACAACCGCATGTTCGATAGGCCTTGATGAAACCGAAACGTTATCTTAAGTTCAATTTGTTTTCTACGGTTGAATGTGCGGTTCTATTTTATGGAATACTTTAATTTTTCTTTTTTTTCCAAATCAGCAAATCAGTTAGTTTTTTTGTGACGAATACTTGATTAATTGACTCTGAGTTTTTCTATTTTCCGTGAGTATTCAAGTACTTAAGAATTTTGTTGGCTATGTTTTACTATTGTGATTTGAAGAGTAATATTGGTGGAGAGTGTTATCGGTAATTTGTTGAATTGCATTTGAAGCAGAAAGTGATATGCGTGGAAAAGCTTTTAGGACAATTCCTGAGAAAAATCTTGAAGAGCAGAATGTTTTCCTCTTCTTGTCGCTTTGTTGAGGGATAATAAATAGATGTGAAAAATCTTTCTGAGCGAGCAAAAATTGGGGATCACCTGCTGCTTGTTTTACTACTTTGACTAAACTTTTTAGTCAAAGGTGTTTTTTTTACTATCTGAAGCAAATAGTACCATTTAATACTTAAATTTTCAGCTATATTTACCGTTTTGCCTTGTTTTAAGCTTGTTTTGCAGTGGGTGTGTTCACTTTTGTATAGCATTTGAGGAGTTTTGTGATTGAAATTAATTGTCCTAGCGGTTTTGGCTGTCTTTTAATTTGATTGATTTCTTTGTTTTCATTTTAAGAAATTGGGCGAATTAGTCTAAGTTTTTTGTTCTTTCACCTAAGGTTTTATGCCTAATTCTTTTCATTTTATGCTTCTCGATTTTTTTTCCTGTTCAATTCTTACGAACAGTATTTCTATAGGTTTTGCTTCTTTGAGGTGACAATTGAATGCTAGACAGGGTATTTTTCATCAAAATAAATTGTACACCTTTTGGTTTTCGGATGTTTTTGCAATTTCCTGTCAATTTGTAAAATTTTGATGCAAGCCACTTCTATTACGAAGTCTTCCGAGAGTTTTATAGGAAAAAGCTTGAAGAATTTTTATCAGACGCTTTTTCAGTTTTGCGGTTTTTTCAATTACGTCTTTGGTTTTCCCTTTTTCACTTGGTCTTGCATTGATTTCGGGATGATCGTTGTATGGTTTACACATTCTAAGATACATGGTGTCAATAGTTATGTTAATTGTTTTAATGTTGATGATTTTTACAACTCTGATTTTTGGGGAAAATGTTTACTTGTGCATGTTTTATGTCGTATGCTTTGTTGACTAACGATTTTTTTGCTGGAAACGTGTCTTATTTTCATGTCCAGGTCATTGATTAGTTTATTCAATTCTTCGGATTGTAATTCAGGAATTGTCCTGCTATGTTTTAGTTGTTTTTACCTTTAGATCACGTTTTTCGTTTTACATAGGTCAGGGCTTTCAAGTTTGGCTCTTTCACTGTTTCAACTGAATTGATTGTAAGTTCTTTCTCTCATTGAATTACGCAATGTAGTTAATACGGTCAAGGTCAAAAGAGCAAAATGAAAAAGGGGTTAGATCGATAAAGCCCTGTCATTAAGTCATTAATGCATTAGTTTTTCAAAGTTCATTAGAGCGATTGTTAGGCTGCATTTTTATTGAGCTTAATAGCCTTGACTTCAGAAGCTGAATTAAGTATAGTTTTGGAATCTTATTGAAACTGAAAACCAAATTATAACACTTTTTGACAGTTTTTAAATAAA
Source organism: Convolutriloba macropyga (assembly GCF_964194025.1). Classification (NCBI taxonomy): domain Eukaryota; kingdom Metazoa; phylum Xenacoelomorpha; order Acoela; family Convolutidae; genus Convolutriloba; species Convolutriloba macropyga. The sequence continues at coordinate 22,462,658 of NC_134476.1, read as the reverse complement.
TTTTGTCAAATTTTATCGCTGCTTTTTCTTTTTGTGCTTCAATCCAGATTTGCGTCAACGACGGTTACTTTCCGGCAATTTGCCCGATGTGTTTTTATTTTTGATACAAACTTTGATGCTAACGCATGCCTGTTTTTCAGCCTGTTTATGTGACACGTATGCGGAAAGCAATGAGTGCAGCAAGGAGATTAGCTACGCCAGTTTGTTGTGGAGGAAAGAGCAAATTCATTTCTTACCTCTCATTGTACCCGGGTCACAGGGAAAGACAGCTTTTGACATGGCTCAATTTGTCAGTGAAAAAACTGACAAAAATGGAATTGATTGGATAGGTAAGAAAAGTTTGTTGTTCTTTTTGCTTCCCAGGGTTTCAAACCAAAGGTTTTTGCCAAAAACATTACAAGTTCCTATTTTGAGTCTCAGTGATGAACTCGTGACATGACTGTTCGTGAGATGCAATGTTGTGAACGGGATATTTCACATTTTTGATGTCTTTGCTTTTCCAAATGTTAGTTTCAGTTATGGGTCTTCCGGAGTTTTCAGTGATATTTTTCAGATCTGGACAAAGTTCAAAAAGTGGATTTTGCATCAGAAGACTTTGAAGTGGCCTTTGACAAATTGTTGAAAGCCCTGGAGCTCTATCAGATTCCGAAGAAGCCCTCAGAGTTTCAATATGATCCTCCCGAAGACAGAGGCTCTATCGAGCACGAGGAGAGATTGAGTTTGTCTAGTTGTGGGTCAGCATATGCAGCTGGGGGCGATAGAGCTGTGAAAGTGAAACGATTCAATGTGGAACATGATAACATGTCGGTGATGTCAGGTGTCTCAGATGTCAACTCGGAGTTCAGTAAGTACTGGTATTGGGATGTTAGGAATCTATGAGATTTAGGTTGAGTTTCTTCGCATACATCCAATTAATCTACAGTCTTGCCAGCAGTGAGATTTGAAGCCAGAAGAGGAGTTGAATCTTAACTTGATTTCCGAATACTGATGATATGATTGATAATAACGATTATATTTGGTTGTCGATAGGAGACGAGGGGGCATGGTAGTGTGTTCGCTCATATTTTTCTGAACCCTCGCATTCACAAGTTTTCGCAGCCAAAAAATCTTTTTTGTATTGACATTGATAGACTTTTAAAAATGGCATAAGTTTAATTAGAACCATTAGAAACTAACTACATGTATTTAACAAATTCTCGTAAGTTTCAAGAAAGGTTTGTCAGAACAATGTGTTTAATAGCCGCCCTCATCTTCTCAGCCGGCTATTATAGCGCTCCTATTTTTTTTACAATTCAAAGAATTTGAATTGTATTGGGGCGCTGTCTTTTTTTTTTTAAGATCTGTTCACACATTTTCATGATTTTTGAAGTCAAATTGGAGTAGTGATTTTGGTCACGCCGAAACAGGAAGTGGAGCGAAAAAGCGAGTGGTTTTGCGGCGTGAAATTTTTTCGCTCCAAATTTAAAGTAGAGTGAGAAAACGGTGTTTGAACAAAAATTCGCTTTCTCGCTAGTGGTTTTTTGTTCACATGCGGCAATTTCACTTTGATTTTTACTGTTTTTTTCGATTTTTTAGATCGGATTTTATTCTAAATGGTTTTTCCAATCCATTCATAGTGCTTTCTAGGTCTAGTTTTCTGTTTAGTCAATGAAAATTCTTTGAATTGTACGTCAGGAGTTGTACTGCTATGTTTTTTTTTAAGATCTGTTCACACATTTTCATGATTTTTGAAGTCAAATTGGAGTAGTGATTTTGGTCACGCCGAAACAGGAAATGGAGCGAAAAAGCGAGTGGTTTTGCGGCGTGAATTTTTCGCTCTAATTTTAAAGCAGAGTGAGAAAACGGTGTTTGAACAAAAATTCGGTTTCTCGGTAGTGGTTTTTTGTTCACATGCGGCAATTTCACTATGATTTTTACTGTTTTTTTTTGATTTTTTGGACCAGATTTTTTTCTAAATGGCTTTCCCAATCCATTCACAGCTCAATCTAGACCTAGTTTGTTGTTTGAATTAAATTTTCAGTTCTCGCTAGTGGTTTTTTTGTTCACATGCGGCATTTTGACATTGATTTTCCGTTTTTTCTTATTTTTTTGATCTGATTTTTTTTAAAAATGGTTTTTTCGATTCACTCATAGTCCATTCTAGGTCTAGTTTTTTTGTTTAGTCAATGAAAATTCTTCGAATTGTACGTCAGGACTTGTCCTGCTATGTTTTTTACTTCGTCGAATAAAAAAATGTTTCGCTTTACCTCATTTTGCCGCCTTTTCAACATTTTGCGTGAAATCTTTTTGACTTCTCTAGGCTAGTTTCTCTCTTCTCTCATTCTGCTAAAAGTGATTTTGAACATCAGTTGCTCAGCAAAGCAATTCAAAATGAACAGAGTCAGTATAAAAAATTGAAGTCAGAAATAGAAACGGGATAGGATAAACCCATAAAGCCCAATTTTAGATGCCCGCTATTTGAACGTCATTCCTATAAGTATTAGTTACCTCTCTCTAATGCTTATTGTTATTGATAGTAGCCCCTGTAGCCTCTCTCTAAGAAACAGAAGTATGTTCAACTGCGAAATGCCATCAAAATTTTGAAGAAAAATCTTTTTTTTTCAATATCTTCGGTTATTTCAATCCCAATCATGCTTATTGGAATCAACGGCGGCTATTTTCCGGCAATCTGCCGGGTATGTTTTTAATAGACGCGAAACGATGGCAAGGCTTTTACGGTTTTTTTTTGAAACTGCAACTCTTCAAAGCCAACACAGCGTCTTTTTCTGACAACCTGCAAGCTATATTTGCGATTTTTGGTTTGACCAATTTTTGGTCTGACCCTTCTGTCTTTTCGTCCTCAAAAACCCGATAAGCAGGTAAAGCCCAGAATCTTTCTTAGAGCCTTACGGCTCACTAGTCTCTAAGTATGCCATTCATCGAAGCAGTTTACAATTTTTAAAATCCTGATATGAAGGTGTTTCTAAAAGTTTGACCCTCCCGCCTCCTAACACCCCCCTCCCCCACCACTGTACCTCATTCTAGGCGTAGCCCCAATCACTCACCCTGCATGCTCACCCTCTACTCATCTATTTAATTAAGCTTAAGCTAGCCTCCCCGAGTCGCGCAACTATCTACTGACGAAGTCTACTGCTCGCCACTTGTTTAAGAGCAATTCGCCCGATGTTAGTAGGTTGTGTTTGTTTCCTCTTGTCTGTCGCATTACTGACAGGTCCCAGACACAATTGAGCCTATTTAATATTTAAGTTGATAGCGGAAGATTTTGTATTTTAATATAATGCAATATAATGCATACTTCATTTTTTCCTGTTTTTCTTGGTTTTTTTGTAGTCTTATCGCTTAGTTTCAGTGAAGAGAGGTCCTAATAGTTTTCTAATATGAAGCTTGGTTTTGTAACGTTGATTGTTTTTTTCTCATAAAGTATAAGTGAATTTGTCATTATTACCTTCATTTACATAGCATATATTTGATTACAATTCCCTATCTATTTAGGTCGTGACCTCGCAGTCAAAATGTCATCCTCTCTCAGTATTAGTAATGTCATCACAGCCACCAAGAGCTGGCCCTCTCTGGATGGGAGTGGATCAGATAACATCACAGACTGTCTTGTATATTCATCAGATCAGAGTGTGGTGATTCTGGCATCGGATAAGGGCCTCCTGTTGAAATATGCATTGAACGCAAAAGGTATGCTACGCTTTCCTGTATTTTGCTAAAGTTTCGCTTAAACTTTCACTTAAAAGTTTGACTTAAACTGCATGTTTTTGTTCAAATTCTTTCAAAAACATAATTAGTCGTTTTCTGCTAATTATTCAACTTTTTCAGTTGCAGACTATTCCACATCAACAGAAGCCAAATCATTCAATACATATTTTAAACTTTTAATTAATAGCTGCGATAAAGATAACTGAGCGGACTCTGTTATCTTTATTTGCTTGTTTGCTTTCTCTGTTATCTTTATTGTTATTTGCTTTCTCTTGGTTTTTTACGACTCAACGAGGAGTTATGGTGATTTCTGTTTTTTTTTAAAGAAAAATCAGTTCAGTGTAATTTAAACAGGATGTAAAAGTCAACACTACGTTAAAACAAATAAACAGGCCAATCTACGGAGCAAAAGTCAAGATACGGGAGAAAATTAGAGTGGTTTTTGTTCATACATCTTTTTGAGAGAGATAAAGAAGAGTAGAAGTAAAGTTTTTTGCTAAGCGAGCGAAATTTTTGTTCACATGCGGCATTTTCAACGCAGGTTATCTAGTTATTTAATTTCTTCTTCGTATTTCTCATCTTTTTTTATAGCATTTGGGGGCAGTTTTATGATTTACCGTAGTTATTCTAGGGATTTCCTGATTTTTTGACTGGTTTGATATTGATTAATTGCTCTCAAACGAAGTTTCTATCAATTATATTAGTCCTGTTGGCCATTTTTGCTTCACCGATTTGTTGTCTGACCGATTTGACGTTTCGCCCTCAAAAATGGGATAAACAGGTGGCGCCCACCGGGTTTCAGGTTCTCTTAGAGCCTTTCAGCTCACTAGTTTCAAAGTATGCGATGCACAGAAACTTTTTTGGAGACTTATATTTATGGTGTCAAGGGTAGTTTTTAGAGGTTTCTATCATTTATATTAGTCCTGTTGGTCTTTTTGAAGCCATTTTTGGCTTCACCGATTTTTTGTCTGACCCATTTGACTTTTCGTCCTTAAAAATGGGATAAACAGGTAGTGCCCAGTGGGCATTAAGTTTCATTAGAGGCCCTTAACCGATTTTAGTAGTCATTCAAATGCTTAGTGTGGTGAAGCCACTGGGAAGACCGTACTTTAAGTTTAAAGGGTCGTTTTTAGGAGTTTTCGAACCCTAAATATTTCAATTTTTCGTGTTTTTACGTCATTATTTGAAGTTTTTGATGGACCAGTGTAAAATTGAGGTTGTTTAAAGTTGATAAAGGTCTCTTGCAAGACATAAGCACTTTTTATGACCATTTTAAGAGCTATATATTTTGCTACTCCAAACGAAAACACGCAATATTATACTTTTCAGTTTTTTGAAATTAATTTGTCCTTTTTTGAGTTTTTTCAGTCCTAGGTGTCAACGAACCTACTCTAGGCTTTGATAATAGGATACTGCATAGCTTCTAGTGGTAATGGAATGGTTTTCAACATTTTAACATCACGATTTTTAGCATTTATTGTCATTATTCAAATGTTCCAGCCCCAGGGGCCAGAAAACCTCATTAAGGGTTTGATAATACGTAACTGGAAATTTTTTATTGGTCATGGAATAGTTTTCAACTTTTTAATATCGCAAATTTTCAGCAATTTTTCAACTTTCAAATTTTTCAACTTCATTTTTTTTCAACTTTTTTGAATTATGATGTCATTTTTTAGTTTTCGCCAGCCTCAGGAGCCCAGGAACCTCCTCTAGGGTATAGTATTATGTCACTGGATAGTTTCTAGATGTAATGGAATGTTTTCCAAGATTTTATTTTCACGAATTTAAGCATTATTTTAATATATATTCAATTTTTTTTTCAAAATATTTCTATTTTTTGGATTTTGCCGGCGTCAGCGGCCCCCTATCTCCACCAAGGTTTGATAATAAGCTGTTGAATAGTTTTTGGAGTTAATGTAATGTTTAACAATACTTTAATAACTCAAGTTTTTGCAATTTTTTGATAAAAGTCAATTTTTTTGTTTCAAATTATTGGAAAATTATTATTGTGTTCTAAGTTTATGGATCATTATGCGCCAGTGAAACTATTTAAGGCTTGAAATACGGATACTGTATAATCTCTTGAGACAATGAAATGTTTCTGAAGATATTAATATCACGAATTTTAGCATGATCTTGTTAAAATTTGCAATTGTTTTTAATATTTTTGAATATTTGTCTTTTTCTGAGTTTACTGATCATTACTGACCAACGAAACTTTTTAGGTCCTGCAGATGGGTTACATAACAAAACGCCAGAGACAAAATTTGGTTTTGAACTTTTTTTCACTGCGAAATCTGGAATCTCCGTGGCTAGCTACTGACGAAGCCAACCGCTCGCCGGTCGTTTGAGAGCATTTCGCCCGATTTTAGTGGGTTATGTTTTTGAGTTGTTTTAGTTAAGGAAAGTTAAGTAATTTTATTTAATTTTTATTTATCTAAATTTTGCTTGCTTTTTCAATCGTTCATTTGGGTGTTTCTCTGGCGGGCTGCGGTTGGGTGACTTTTCGAGCAGAAGTATCAATGGTATTTCTCAGAAATGTGAAGTGGCATTTCGGAAGGAATTTGGTAATAGGAGTTGTTTTAATGGTTTTCCTTTCCCTTGCTTTTCGCTGTATGTAGCTTTGTAATTGTTCTTTTTTTCTGTCAGTTGGTAGTTGTTTATTGAATTTCAGTTAACTTTATTGGAAGATGTTTTACAATAATTGTTTTGGAGTTGCAATTTGTGATTTAATTTTGCCTAACTTTATCAGTTTTGCCATTGTCATGTTATTATGGCTTTCCTCTATTATTGCTTCAAAATTATTAGTATAACTAGAGCGATAGCGCGTTTTGTTCAGCTCATTTTGTTTATCTAACTTGATTCGATTCCGGAGTCTCTCGGTTGTTTTTAATAGCCGCACAGCGATAGCTGGGGCTATTATTGGCCTTCTCTTGGTTTTTTACAATCCAAGAATTGGATTGTATTGGTGCTCTGTCTTTTTTATTTTTGTACGATGTTTTCACACCTGTTTTCATGACTTTGAGCTTTCAAAACGGGATAAACAGGTAAGGCACAGCGGGCATCAAGTTTCATTAGAGGCCCGCGTTTAGTAGTCCCTCAAGTACTCAGAGTGGTGAAGCTACTGGGAAGGCCGTAATTCAAGGTTAAAAGGTCATTTTTGGGAGTTTTTGAGCCTAAAGTAATGAAATTTTTAGCACTTTTTCGTCATTTATGGATCTTTGGTTAGACCAGTCTGAAATTGAGGTTTATTAAAGTTGTTAAAGGTCCTTTGCAAGACGTAATTGCTTTTTACGGCCTGTTTAAGCGCTATATCTATTGCTACTCCAAACATAAACACGGTATTTTATACTAACTTATTCAAATTGTTTGAAAATTTTTGTCATTTTTTGAGTTGTTTCAGACTTTGATGTCAAAAAAGCTCCTCTGGGGTTTAATAATAGGTTATTGCATAGTTTCTATTGGTAATGAAGTGGTTTTAAACATTTTAACTTCATGAATTGTACCAACTTTTTTAAATTAAACTTGTTTTTTCAAATTTGCTGACATTTATTGTCATTATTCAAGTTTTCCAGCCCCAGGGCAAGCCTCATCTAGGGTTTGCTAACAGTTTACTGAAAATATTTGTTGGGTTTGCTAGTATGTTACTACATAGTTTCTAGGGGCAATAAAATAATTTTCAATTTTTTAATTTTGCAATTGTAGGGAATTTTTTAAATAAAGCTTGCAATTTAAAATTTTCGATTGTTTTCAAATTTTTTGATTTTTTTGTCGTTCTCTGAGTTTAACTGTCTTTACTGGCCAACGAAAGTTTTTAAATGATGTAGACGGTTTACAAGACAGAACTCCACAGTCAAAAAAATGTTTGATCTTTGTTATAGCCCTATTTTTGGTAAATTTTCTCTTCTCAGTTTCTTGATGCATTTGTCATATTTGTCCAATTTATCTACTTTTAGTGGCAGATTCATCTTTTTCAAGGTTTTTGCGTGAGTTAATGAGTATTTTGAAATGAGTCATATATGGCCTTCAAGTTTAAAGCTTCAAGGGTTTAAGCAATGGTCGTTTTTTGGTTAGTTTGTTTGGTTCTTTTAGTTTCTCAACTTTTGAGATTTTGTCTTGTTGGCTGGGATTGTTCAATTGATCTGCTGGTCAAGTTCATTAGGTCTGTTTTTCATTCAATTACTTGGATTGTATTTCAGGACTTGTCCTGCTTTGTTTTTTTATTTCGTCGTCATGATTTTTGTTACGACCATATGACGTCACAGCCACTTTTTGTTCATTCGTTCATGCAATTTCAACTGAATTGCATGCGTGACGTCATTTTTCGCTCTTAGTGGAGCGAGTTCTTTTGTTCATGCGCGTGATTGAATTTTTGGTCACATTTGACTTACCTCACTCTCAAAAATGACTTCCTCACTTTGAAATAGACTTTTAATTACTTTAATTCAAAGAGATAAGGTCAAATGGGTGTGTGTCACTCTAAATGAAGGTTATTTGAGATCAGCTAATAGAGGCAGCAATAACTTTACAGATTTTTAATCAAAATATAACAGATCAGCCTTCAATGAAAAGACGAATTTTTTGGTCTGTCTTTTTTACTGTTTTTTTAGACTGCCGATCTACGAATCTATTGCGGCTATTTTCTGGCAATCTGCTAGCTATGTTTTATTTTGTCTTTAAGATTTTTGTTACCATATGACGTAATCTTGACGTCACCTTATTCTTTCTCTCAAGCAATTTCTAATAATTGTCGTGCGTGACTTCAATCGGGTGATTAAGTTTTTGGTCACTCGTGAATTACGTCACTCTCAATATGACTTTTCCTCTCTCATTTTGATTTTTCCTCAGTTTAATTGACGGGAGATAAGCTCAATTGAGTTTATGTCACTATAATTGAAGGTTTTTTGAGGGCAGCTAATAGAAACAAAGCATAAGTCGTACAGTTTCTAAAAATACGAAATCTCAGCTATTATTAAAAGAAAAATTTCTCCATTCTTATTTTGTTTGCTTCTTGAGACTGCCGGTCTACAAAGCTATTGCAGCTGGGATCTGGGAATATACCAGCTATGTTTGAATATTGTGCTTAAAATTTTACTCGACATTCCTCTCGTGGGTTAGATCAGCCTCAGAACGTTCTGGAAAAGTGGCGTTAAAGAGGTTGATTTATAAACAACTGGCCTATTATGTTCAGGAAAGTACGAACAGAAAATCAAATCTATCAAAGGCTTCACAACAAAACCAATTTCGATCTGCCAACTTCGGCCGAAATCGTCCGCTGCTGAACAAATCCGAGACCTGCTGGTACTAGAGCGTACGAAGGACACGGGAACTATTTTGTTCACTTGTTCCGACGGTTTTGGTGACAAGTGTTATCTTGGTTCTCTAAAAGAGACATCATTTGTTGTCACCTGTAATACAGTGTCTGGACTCGTATATATGGGAATGAGCGCTGGAAATATTCTTGAAGTCGACGTGCCAAGGGCAACTTCAGGTTCCAAAACGCAAACTGATGAATTGACATTCAACAAGTCTATTACTATAGCGAGGTGAGTACCGATTCGTTTTATAATTGCGGAGTTTGAGACAATTATTTAAGTCGCGTTGGTATCTTTTTTAATGCAGATTTGTATGACCTGATTTTAAAGACATTTGTATGACCGATTTGACGTTTCCAGTGACTTTTTATCAAGCTTGACTTTGCGTAATAGCCGTCGTCAGCCTCTCAAATGCTATTGTACATAGATCTTACTCACTGTTTCAATGGAATGAAATTTACAAACCAGTCAGCAAATTTATGCAAATACGGGCAAGGTCAAGGTGAAATAAAAAGAAACTGGATAAAACAATAAAACCTGGTTACTAAGATCCAATGTATAGTGTATTAAAGCCACCGCCGCCAAGAGTTAGTGCATTAAGTTATCATTTTCCTTTGTTTTCCGTTGAGTATACTGCTAATTTTTAGTAGTATTAAGTTTATTTCCCTTCAATTTAGTTGCCGATTCCACCAAATGTAAAGAATCTTATGAAACTGTAACTAAATTGGAACACTTTTTTACGCTTGGAAGAAGATCAAGCTGTCGTTAATTTTTATAAAACCTTATCTTCTCAGCCGGCTATTAAAGCGACCCTATTACAATTCAAAGAATTTGAATTGTAGTGGGGTGCTGTATTTTTCGTACTCTTTTTTATGATCTGTGAAGCCAAATTGAAGTGATGATTTTGTCACGCCGAAACAGGAAATGGAGCGAAAAACCAAGTGGTTTTGCGCCGTGAAATTTTTGATGTTTTTTGAAAGTTTTGAAGTTGAGTGAGAAAACGCTGTTTGAACAAAAATTCGCTTTCTCGCTAGTGTTCACAAGCAGCATCTTTACATCGATTTATATTCCTTTTTCGATTTTTTGCTCGGATGTATTTTTAAATGGTTTTACCAATCCAGTTGTAATCTATTCGAGGCCTATTTTTTGCTTAATCAGCGAATAATCAACGAACCGACGTTAGTCGGTTATTCTAATATTTTCTGTGACTTATCAATTTCGAAATAACCTCGTTTTTGGAAATTGATTAAATTTGACATCATTTTGTCAACCTTTGAAGTTTTCCGTCATTTTCTCCTCTTGTCTTTGCTTTTTAAATAAATTTTCTTGGTTTTGATATTTCGAGGTTTTGTTTTTGAGAAGAAACAGTGAATTGTTTTACGGGCCAATTTTTACTAAAAAATGAATATATTTGTGCTGTTTAATAGTTGCTTAATGTCTTATTGCTAGCCACTAACCAAACAGAATTAGGTTTGGTTTGATTGGTCTCGAATGAACTTTCGACGGGCCCTCGCAATTTTAAGAATAAGGTTAACAGATTTTTGATCTTTATGCTCGTTTTCTCGGTATGTAACGTTTTTTGTCTATCATTTTGTTTGCCATTGACTGTATAGAAACGATATCCCAGATTATGCTGTGATTAAAGTTTTGGAGTCCGAGCCTATCGAGTATATAAAGAAATGATCTATTTAATAGCCGCTGTCAGCCTCTCAACGGCTATTATTTAGGCGCTCTCCATTTTTACAATTCAAAGAATTTGAATTGTATTGGTGCGCTGTCATTTTTAAAATTCTGTGTACACTTTTTTCGGTTTTTTCAATTCAGTGAGAAGTCAAATTAGAGTTGTGATTTTGGTCACACTGAAATAAGAAAGGGAGTGAAAAATCGAGTAGGTTAGAGGCGTGACTTGAGATAGATTTCTTTCAGGTGCGTCAATTTGACTTCTGCTTTCAGAGTTTCGTCTCCTTTTGTGCTTTTAAGACGGTACATATATGTTCTAATTGTGCCTATTTGCCTTTGCTTGAATTCATTAAGGGGCAGCTAAAACTTTATGACTTTGCCGCTATCTGTTGTCACAAAATATTGAATTTTAGATTTTGTCCCCTTTTTCAAATTTATCTTTTGTCTTATCACTTCGTATCATCCTTGACAGGTCTGATTTGGTGCCAATTGGGCTTAAAAGAAACCAATTAATGGCTCGATTTAATAGCTAGTGCTTTTCATGACTTGGACACTACTTTTTCTCAAAAATTGTGAGTGAATTTTTGAGTTCCGCAAGTATTTATTGTACTTTTTGATGTCTTATCATATAATCTCATTAGGACAGGTCTCTGATGCTACTAGGGATTAAGTTTATCGATTCAATCGTTTGTGTTCAAAGCTAATGCTTTCTAGGACTTTGATACTAATTGTTTTCAATAATAATTGTCGAATTTTTTGTTTTTTTTAAATTTTATTGTCTTAACTCTTAGTCTTGGCAGGTCTCCTTGTTTGCTTAAGAAGCTTCAATTAAAGCTAATTATTTCAGTTCATAGCTATTGCTTTTTGTGACTTATACGCTTGTTCATTTTTTTCGAAAAAAGTTTGTGTTTTTTTAGTTTTGGTAGTATTTGTTGTACTTATTGCGGTCTTATCACTTATTCTCATTGATGAATGGTCTCAACAGTGGTCATTTAGGACTCAATTAATTGATGTAATTGAATCCTTCACTAGCTGTTGCGTTCTGTGACTTTTATACTAAGTGTTTTTCAAAAAGTTTCAGCCAGCGAGTTTTATTGCACTTTTTTTGTTATTTTTGTCTTATTATTTATTATTAGTGAAAGGACTCATCGACATTTAATGACGGGTAGCTAATCACTACTAAAAAATTATAGTTGGCAATTTGAGTTTATGGCAATTGTTTTTTGATGTTAATCCTGTCCTCTCAAAAAATAGAAGTTGAATTTTTAGTCTTGCTTGTTTTTGGTGTTCTTTTGTTGTTTTATTGCTTAGTCTGCAAGAACTCATTTGTCATTACTAACAGATCTGCCTTTTAAAGTGGAGTAAATGATTGTCAGGTCATAAATCTATACAATTCTTCGAATTGTATTTCAGGATTTGTCCTGATATATTTTTTAATTCGCTTTACTTTTTGATCACGTTGTTCGTTTTACATCAGAGGTCTCGATTTTCACGTTTGAGTTTTGACTTAATTCACTCACTGTTTCGACTGAATAGAATTTAATTCTTTCAAGCATTCAGTTACGCGATGTGTTCAATATTGTCAAAGTCAAAAGATCTAAAGTGACGGGATAAACCGATAAAGCCCGGTCATTAAGTCATTGAGAATTGGGTTGTCAAAGTTCATTAGTGTTCGCTAGCTGACGTCGGCTTTTACTTTAGAAGCTGAATGAATCATAGTTTTAGAATCCAACTGAAAATGCATGCCAAATTAGAGCATTTTTGACACTGAAAAAAAAACAGAAAGAAACGCAGTCAATTTATCTCTTCTTTTTCTGTTTCAATCTCGATGTGCATCAAGTGCGTCAACGGTGGCTAATTCCCGGCAATCTGCCTGCTATGTTTTGTTATCTGTTTTGTGAGTTCATTAGTATAACAGAGTGAATGATTTTTCAAGTAAGCGCTTGAAAGTAAAGCTGTCGAGGGTCGGTTCCGAAGCCTTCCCGTGATGTTTTCTTCTATGGATCTTTTGACACATTTTAATGACTATTGATTTCAATTGAAATCACGCCAAAATGTCTACTGAAGTTTTGTGGTATGATTATTTTTCATTCGACTTGCAAAGTACAGAGTGAAAACAGTCTCTGAAAAGAATGGTGTCTCAATGGTGGATTTTTGTTCATGTCCGGCTATTTCACATTGTTTTTTTTTAAAAATTTTTATTGTTTAATATCTGCATCAGCCTCTCAGCCGGCTATTATAGTGCTCCTATTACAATTCAAAGAATTTGATTTGTGTTTGGGCGCTGTCTTTTTTTAAAGATCTGTTCACACATTTTGATGATTTTTGAAGTCAAATTGGAGTAATGATTTTGGTCACGCCGAAACAGGAAGTGGAGCGAAAACGCGAGTGGTTTTGCGGCGTGGTATTTTTTCGCTCTGAATTTAAAGTAGAGTGAGATAATGGAGTTTCAACAAAAATTTGCCTTCTCGCTAGTGGTTTTTTGTTCACATGAGGGCAATTTGACTTTGGTTTTTACTTTTTTTTTTGTTTTTTGGATCGAATTTTTTTCTAAATGGTTTTTGCAATCTATTCATAGTCCGTTCTAGGTCTAGTTTTTTGAATTGTACGTCAGGACTTGTCCTGGTATATTTTTACACTTCAAAGAATTTGAATTGTATTGGGGCGCTGTTTTTTTTTTTGAGATGTGTTAACACATTTTTCAATGACTTTGTTCTTTCAAAACGGGACAAACAGGTAAAGCCTGCGGGCATTAAGGTTCATTAGAGGCCCAAAATGAGCTCCAGTAGTCTTTCAGGTGCTTAGAGTGGTGCAGCTGCTGGGATGGCCATAATTAAAGGTTAAAAGGTCATTTTTTGGAGTTTTTGGGCTCAAAATGTTTCAATTTTTCATTTTCTGATTTTTTTTTATATTTTTGTTTTAGTCTTACGTTGAAGTTTTTGAAAAATGATGAAGGCCTTTTGCGAGACAAAATAACTTGTTATGACAATTTTATGAGCTATATGTTTTGGTACTACAAATACAAACATGCAAAATGATACTAATTTTTGCAATTTTTTTGCAAAGTTTTTTGAAAATTTTTGTCATATTTTGATTTTTCAGCTTCAGGGGCCAGGAAATATCATTTATAGTTTGAAAATAGAGCACTGCATGGTTTCTAGTAATAATGGAGTGGTTTTCAACATTTTAATCTCTCGAAATTTGGCATTTTTTGTATAAAATTTGCCATTTTTTCAAGGTTTCCTAAAATTTTTGTCAGTTTTTGATATTTGTCCATTCTCAAGTGCCACAAAACCTATTCCACGGTCTGATAAAAAGTTACTGCATGCTTGTTTGTTTCAATGAATTTGTTATTATGATTTAGTTTTCGAATTTTAGAAATTTTTTGGTAAAATTTGCAATTTTTTTCAAACATTTGTCTTATATTAAATTTCTCTTGTCTCAGTAGCCAGCTAACCTCATCCAGGGTTTGATAATATGTTATTAGATAGCTGCTAGGGGCAATTGAACGTTTTCAACTTTTTAATAGAACGAATTTCTATTTCTTGAGGTTTTTTCTAAAAATTATTGCCTATCGATCTTTGAGCCAATGAATTTTTTAATGCTTGGAATTGGGTTAATGGAGAGCCTCTAGCTTCTGAGAAATGATTCTGAAGATATTAATATCACATTTTTCAGCAAAATTGTATTAAATTTGGCAATTGATTTCATTTTTTTTCGTCATTTTTGAGTCAATCGATCTTCAAGGGCCAATGAATTTTTTAAGGTCATGCAGATATAATACTGGACCGATTTCAAAAACAAAAAAATGATCTTGAACGTATTTTCGAAACATGTTTTTTTAAAGGGATGAAATTTTGCCTAAGGGAAAAAAGCTTCAAGAGTATTAGTAATGAGTATATTTTTGTTTAGTTTGTTTGATTGTTGTAGTTTCTCAATTTTTGATGTTTTGGCTGGCTTTGTTCAATTGAACTGCTGGTCAGGTAGAGTTCTTTTGAGTTTTCCATTCCATTTGAATTGTATTTCAGGACTTGTCCTGCTATGTTTTTTAATTTGTCGAATAAAAATTTTTCGTTTTACCTTAGTTCACAGCTTGTTCAACATTTTGCGTGAAATCTTTTTGACTTCTCGAGGCTAGCTTTACATTCTTCTTTCATTCTGCTTAATTTGTTTTCAGACAGCAGTTGCTCACTAAAGCAACTCAAACTGAACAGAGTCAGTATCAAAAAACGAAATCATGAATAGAAATGGGATAAACCTATAAAGCCCGATTTTAGATGCCAGGTACTCGAATTTTGTTCTTAGTTAACATCTCTAATGCTTGTTGGTATTGATAATTATCTACAGGAATTTGTTCAGCTCCAAAATGACATTAAAATAGTTCGCACTTTAAAATTATTTGAACAAAAATCATTTTTTCACTATATGGGAATCCATGGAGGCTATTTTCCTGCAATCTGCCGGGTATGTTTTTCTAACCGGTTTTCAAAACCATTCCTTGTCATTTGGAGGTCTAGTTGACTTCGCTTGGTCAATGAAATTCATTTGAATGGTTTTTCAGGACTTGTGCTGCTTTGACTTGTCAATAAAAGACTTCTGCACTACTAACTCGAAAGCCTACTTAACGCCTAATTAAAAAATAAACTATGATTTAAATTCAATTGAGGTCACTCGTACAGTATAACTATAGGCCTATATTGCCTGAAAGACATTCATTTTGAAATTTGGTTTGAAAATACGGATGAAATTTGAAATCAGAATATCATTTGAATAGTCTTTAGTATTTTTGGGTCATTTTAAAATAGGGATCTTAACTGTCTATTTCCTGGCTACTGTCCGGTAATCTATCGGCCTTGATGTTTCTAGATTAATTTCCGAAAGCGTAATGCCGAAATTTGCTCTTTATCGAGGCCATCAAACTTTGTTTCAGTCTATCGAGTGTAAATATTCTTGCTGTTGACAACTACGGACTGAATCTGTTCGCAGCAGATAATTGCGGAAAGATTATTGCTATTTACAATCTCGGAAAGAACCAGGTCATCCAACAAATTGATCTCAATTTCTCCCCGAACGACTTGCTAATTGACGAATCTAGCAATTTGATAACTCTGATGAGAACGAACATGTTTGAAGTGTACTCTCCTAAGGTCAAAGAAGGTCAGCTGCAAGATTACGAGCTGTCGCGGTCACAAAAGTTGAAAGAAATTCCTCAAGAGAATTTCATGATGCGACATTTAGATTTCATAAACCCGAACAATGGACCTCATTCTTCGATATTGGTTTGTACAGGTCATGGGAAGACGTCGAAAATTGATTACGCGGCTGCGTCACTATGCTAAGCAGAAAAAATGGAAATAGAAATTATAGTTTTGCTACGAAAACATCTTTCTATCCTATTATTTTCGTATCGGAATAAATGTTAACTTCCAAGGTCAATGAGATACTTAAATTCTATGGTCACAAAAAGTTTTTGCATAAGAAATTCTGCATCGAACTGCACTATATTGCTTGTTCAAAGGTGCGCTATGTATAAAAGCTTCATTTTGTTTATTTTTGTTCTCTTAGCTTTGAAAGGAAAATGACTGAATTTTGTAATTTATGAATTGACTGTTGACCAATTTGTTTTCAAATAGCAAAAAAGTAATAAATTTGTATTTTCATTTGAACATTTTTAATCCGAGGAAATACATGCAAGGCTGGATTTCTTTTTTTTACCCGTTGTGGAGACAAAAGTTTATGTATCTGTTAGAAAGTAATATTAATTTTGAAAAAATATATATTTCTCTCAAACGAAGTTTAGCGATTATATTAGTCCTGTGGTCTTTTTTATGAGATTTTTGCTTGACCGATCTTTCATCAGAGCCTTTTAAACTTTTGTCCTCAAATTCGGGATCAACAGATAAAGCCCGGAGTGGTTGAGCAGCTATCTTAGAACCTTACACTTTTCTAGTGTAAGTATGCGACTGACCGAAAATTTTTAAACTGTATTTTCATGTTGTGAAGGGCGGTTTTAATTGTAAAAGTGTGAGCACCTAAGCCGCCCACTACGCCCCTAATGCTAGCAGCCCTAAACTCCAGCTGGATGCTACCGATGCCAAACGCTCGTAGGTCTTTTGAGAGCAATAAGTCTGACGTTAGTTTTGCGCAGCAATTTGCCAAGGGTTATGTTTTTGTATACCGATTCAACATTTCTATAGAATTTGGCGTACTATTGTTATAGGTATTTGAAATAGGGAAGCAGGAAAGAGACATGATCTTGAAAATTTTCTGTTTTAGGAAAAAAGCAACAATGAGGGTAAGTTTTGAGTTTGTGGAGCTTTGATATTTAGATCAAATTGAGTTTTAAACGCAAATTCATAAAGTTTGGAATATAGAAAGATTTGATTAAAAAAGGTAAATGGCTGACAATTTATGGAAGAAGTTAATCATACCAAAAAATCTTTTACTGATCTCTCATTTTCTGTTGATGATTGATTGTAATTTAAAGACCCAAAAAAATAATCTTTTTGATATTGCTGAATTCTGAAGTTCACATTGCAATTCCATCTTAGTGCATTAAGGATTTTAATAAACCGTCAGTATAAAATTTTCACGGATTGTATTGTTAAAAAGTTTCAATTCGGCGTTCAAAAGCTGAAAAATAAAAACTACGATATATAAGTCACCTCTCATTTGTCAGTTTGATATCCTTCAAACTACATTTTGTTTCCAAATTTCAAATTGATTTATTTGCAAACAGATGGAAATTGTTCAGCCAATCATTTGATTAGATTATATAGATTTCAATTCAATTGAAACGTCAAAGATTGCACGCAAAAACTTGTACATTTTGCAAAAAAAAATAAAACGTTTTCTTAAGTTAAAAATTTAATGGTTTCAGTTTCATATTTTCCCAACCGTTCACTTACTGTTCAGGATATCTTTTTGCAAACTGTGGCGTTGCATTATTTTGTAAGGATTTTGCGAGGAAAGAACAGCTGGCTGACCGGGTTCAAAATCTTGGGGAAAATGGACAACCGAAAGTTTGCGAATTGGAACATGAAAAAATTATCCATTTTTGAAGAGTTTTGATTGCTCTCGGATGAAGTTGAAAGCAATTGTTGTAAACGTGACTTTATGAACAGTTTTCACTTGACTGTTTCGATTGAACTTTATGCACTTTGCGTTGTGGGCGACCTAAATTTCTCTCATTCAACTTGATTTTAAGCAGCTGAAATCAAATGATCACAGTTTACTAAAAGTCAATTGTAAAATGCGTCGAAATGGTGTCACGTTTTGTCTTTGAAATTTATTATTGAAACCAAATAACCACTAGTGAAGTTAGTTGAAGCACCGTAGTGACTTTTTTTATCCCTTCATGCACCCCCCCCCCCCCCCCCCCCTGTAAGCATGCTGCAATAGATTTTGCGCCCCCACTAGTTCGAGAGTAATTATTGCGACGTTAATTTGTTAGTTCTTGGTCTTGCTTTGCTTTCGTAGTTTATTTGTTGAAGAATTTACAATTTACAAATTTTTGAATTTTTGCACGATGAAAAGATGATCTTTATATATTTCCAAAAATGGTTTCAGTTACAAGAGAACTAATTGCATTAAGATCAAACTAGTGACAGTGTTTCCACAAGAAACCTTAAACCCACGAATTATTAAATTAGGTTTTTTATTAGGAATTCACGTGAATTCACCTTCTCGACATGATAAACAATGTTGCATTTTTGTTTGATGAACATATCAGGGACAGTTTCTTCTACATATTCTTGATGTGGGTTTTAATTTATCCGAAATCAAAACACAAAACTATGGGTGCACTGTCAGATTTATCAGCTCGCTAGTTACAAGAGTTTATTTAGGGATTCTTCTAGCGACCAAATGTTCTAATTAATTTAACATCTGGATGTTTATTATTTTTTAAGGTGGAGTGAGCCAGAAATTTAAAGATTTCCCCGTTTTGGAATGATTACTTTTTCTGGTTGATTTCTCAATTCAACTGAAAAACGAGCTGCTGCTTCTTAAATAGAGATTTTTCGCTTGACCATTTTGCGCTTTTCTTCTAGAACATTCTGACTTCTCAAGTGACTTTTTCTCGCTTTCATTCTTCATTTTTAGTGGTTTTTAAAACTGATAATTTAACTGTTTTTTGATCTTCTGAGAACAGCGGCACAAAACTTCAAATGTAGTTTGAACAATAAATCTATTCTTATAATGAAACTTTGTGAGATGCGTGTGAACTTTCTGTGGTACACAAAGACGTGTACGGCCGTTCTTGTTGTTAGCCTGTTTTTAAAATACGATATATTATCATCCAGCCCCACTTTTTGTACGTACAATTAACATTTTTTGAGGTCATTCCAGTTTAACTTAAGTGGTATTTGTTTCAAGTTTTATGTGAGTAGAAGCTCGCCACAAAAAGAAACTTGCTTCAAGTATGTTCGGAATTTTTGGGCGGGCAAACTTTAGTCGAGTTGGGAGTGCAATCATTTCTGACGTTTTAACGGCTTTTACACACCATCCCATGACCATAATCATGTTACCATTCTATCCGTAACAGTTTCTCGAACTAAGACACATTTTTCTTCTTGAAATTTTTTTCCATTTTGGCATTTTGTTAAAATACCGTTTCTAGCTCTTTATATTTTTGCAAGCTTCTGAAAATTTGATGCGCAAACTGTTTAGGGAAAACCTGCCGAAGAATTGCAGAAAACTCATCTAATGAGGAAAACTGAGAAAGGTAGATATTGTTTACAGACAATGTTGAGCGATGAGAAACGCCGGCTGAACAATGAACGAAATTCGTTTATTTTGAATTCCTTGCTCTATAGAACCTAAAATTGACGAATAAATCATCAAATAAAACATTCACAGAAAAAATTTGTCGTTTGATTAGAGATTTTTATAAAAAAGAATTTATGACTTTACGTCCTTAATAGCCCTTTTTCATCAGCTCAGTTGACTTTAATTGAGCTCTTAAATTATTTATTCTGCAAATATGAAAATGTAATGCAGTCTTTTGTTTTGGTTCCTTTTATGTCATTGGGGCCATTTTACGGACCTTTTTTTTAACAGAAATATCATAAAGAATTTAATAAAAATCGCACATCCATTCAACAAGTTTTGCTTTTCTACGTTTGACTTTGTTAACGTGCCACTATCCGACTTCTATTTTGATTGATTTTTCACTGTAATTTCACGTTTAACATCAAAAGTAGCACAATAGAGGTTAGAGACTATACCTTCTGATGTTTAAGTCCTCCCTAGCTGGTAAAGAGGTTAGTACAATGTTAACAGCTGAAGGTAGTGATGATTCGGTGAGATGCTCCTGGTGCCCCTTTATAGTGAGAGTAAACTTCTATGAAACAATAGCTGCTGAACCACTAGCGTGACTGCTTGGTTGAAAACAATTTTAGATCATAACGCGAGTCCTTCATTCCTGTCAATTCTGTATACGTTTTTCTGAGGCACACCAATGTTTTGCTCTGTTTTTTGCCACCACAGGAGTATAGTCTATTGTGGCTTAAAACGTCCGAAGGGCACCTTTTTGTATTAGCTAAGAACAGTAAAGGCCATTTTGCGAAAGTAAATGATAGCCGCCAGAGGACCTCCAATTATTTTCTATGGTTGAGCTGGGAGAGGACAGTACATTCACATTACGCCAGTCCTGGTTGATTTCTAAACGCAATGTTGCTTTGTCCTGATCAACGAAGAGGATGTGTCCCTAACACCATTTTAAAACTGACGTTCAAAATACTGGTCACAGGAAGATGGCCCTTGATGCAAATAAACGACAATCTTGTCTGTCAGAGGCAATCTAATTGTTTTTCATTTCAATCTTTTTAATTTTCCCTCGCCTGAAAAATTTGTTAATACAAATGCCATCCGAGTCATTACACCGCAGAGGTATACACCAAAATTTCCGCTTAGTAAAATTCGCTCGAAAAATAGATACATAAAATGAACGAAATTAGGAGAATTCCTTTGTATCTTATTTTTCGGAAAAGGGGTTTCGCCATTTTTGCGAAATAAAAGAACTTGTAAAATAGGTGAGACGTCTTGTAGCACGTTTCCGCTCATTTTAGGCATCTATTATTCGCATTAAAAGTATCTCTAATCCTCAATTAAGCCTAATTAAAAGCGCGCATTTTGAGCATGCAAAATTGTTTTAATACTATGTAAAAAGCACTTTATTAAAGATTCAGTTGAAGCTTTTAAAGCTTTAGAGTGATTTAAATACAAACAACTTTAAAGACAAAGTTGAAAAGCCGAGCCATAGATTTTTTTTCCCGAAAAGTCCCTCGCTCAAAAAATCATAAAGGGGTTTGTATATCAATGTTGGACTGGCAAACTCAGGGGCACTATAAGTAGGGGCACTGATGTAGAAAGCAAGCGTTTTTTGTTAACCAAAAAGTAAAAACTGACTTGAAAATCCGACAAATATCAAAAAATATTGAGGGATTTTTCAGAAAAGTAATTTTTTTCTGTTTTTAATTCACTATAGATTGTACGAGCAATAGATTTAGTTTGCAAACTAATCAAAAAGTTTATTCAAGCTTTTTTAATGATTTTTTTTCGGTTGCTCAATTTTTACTATATTGTCTCCTGGAAGAAAATTGATAAGTCCTATAAATTGCCATAATAACACTGGGAATCAAAAGCCGCATCTCCGTATTCAGATCAGAAAATCTGAAATTTTAAAAGGTCGACTATTATTAGACTGATTGAATATATCGAGAGCCTCAGGCAGGGAGTCAGCTACTCATTTAAAAGAATTTTTTTCGTCGGATTTTTATTGTCAAGCGGGATTCAGTGGATTGTTTCTATCTGATTGAGGTCCACGAAGGTGAAGGAAAGGGCATGAAGCTGCATCAAAATCTGGTACTGCAGAGTAAAACCTATGAGATGATAATTGATACATTCCATTTCACAGTCTGTTGATTGACGTCCGTGTCCACGGACAACTCAACCATTCACTGCATCTGGTTTAGTTTGCCACATGTGGGAGCAAGAACGAGAATGCAAGCAAATGCACATTCATGAGTATTTGACATGATTAAGAAGTTCTTCCTCTTTCAGTCAATCCAAAGAAGTACGTGATGTTGAATTTGTTGTGTTCAACCCCGAAGATCAAAATTTTTCAGTTCCGGGTAATCACTGAAGTCAACGAGCACTTGTGAAAGTTGCGACATGCGACACTAAAAAGTCGCCGTCATTCCTTAAACAATAAGTGCAAAAAAGTACAACTCTCTGTATAACAACCCTAATGTTACGTCAACGTTTGGCACATACTATAAGGAAGTCTGTTCAGCACAAAAAATGATATAACGAACTTGTTGGACTTTGATAATTTTATGGTATTGTGTGACATAAGTTTACCCGGAGGAGCCTCTTGAGCAGTGACAACCCTTATGAGAAATCTTAATGAAATTCTTAGAAAGTACGGATTTTGTTCTCTTATACCAGACAAAAAATCAAGAATTAATGCTTTTTTGCATCCTTTCTGGATTCAGCTGCCGTTGCCTCAATTCATTCCAGTTTTTCAGATCATCCAATAATCAGCACTGAAATAACTTTCTCTTGTCTTCTCATACAACCAGAAATGTCTATACCTTCAAAAACGCCAAAATGCAAAAACTCATCCGAAGACAAACTAGAAAACTCCAGGACTCACAATTTTTAAAATAAAATTTCTTTTTGTAAAACGTTGGTCCTGAAGAAAAGAAAAAGAGAAGCCCTAAGTTATATGTCAGCACATTCTATAGATACAGAAATTGTGGTCAACACTGCTATGAGACGTCTAGCTGACCTCAATAGTCTTCAAAAATTTTTTGATAACAAAATTTCTTTTTCTAAAAGATTTGTTCGTCAGAAAAGAGAGAAGCCCCAAAATATATGTCATCACATTCTATAGGTACAGAAATTGTCCTCGACAGTGCTAAGAGATGTCTAGTTGACCTAATTAGTTTTCAAGAAAACGAAAATCGGTTGTCAGATTCTCTCGAGTTGGATAAAACGTTCTATATAAATTCATTTAATAACATCACCTGATTTGCAAATTTACCAGCAGATTAGAAACTTACATTTTGTGGCCCCTATACCTTACCAAATGTATTTTAATAAAAACGCACTGACTGGTTCAACACAATTAGTCAATGCATTCAATCAGTTTTTTTGCTTACGTTTTTAAAAATTATTTGGCTCCTTTGGTTATTCCTTTCTCATCAACCAGGCCACAAATTTTGCTCGAAGACATGAATTTTTGTGAAAACGAAGTTCAGGGCTCAGTTTTATTTTGTCATTCGGGATCAAATTCTCATTACCATCTATGTCCTTCGCTATTAGCTATTAAAGACGTTCTCGAAAGCCATTGTACCGTTTATTACGGACTACCAGTAGGAAAGTTTGTCAGTGGGAAAGTTTCTGCACTACCGGAAGAAGACAGTTATCAGACCCTTGCACAAAAATGAATCAGAATATAAGGTTGAAAATTACAGAGCAGTGTCTATTTTGAGTGCACATTCTTTTTTTTGAGAAACTACTGACAGAAAATTTCGGAACTACTTATAGAGGAAACTATATAATTAAAACATGGTTTCAAGACAAAAAACATCCAACGATTACCCAAATTCTTCAATACTGCGGAAAAACTGCTCAATGCTTCAACGCCAAAGAATCTGCTACTAGTGTTCCTCTCTCTATTGCAAAAGCGTTCGACACAATAAATCATAAGGCAATTTTTTGTAGGCTAGAATAAAATGGATTTGATCGAAATTTTTTTTCAATTCACAGAAGATAAATTGAAGTCAAAATTTTTGGCACATGATTTTGAAATTCTTTTAAAATCATATGTGATAAATCTTGGAATAATTCTTACTATAATAGTAAACTGGTCAGATCATACTAGTCAACGAATCTCAAAAAGGCCGCTAGCAACTTATATTCTAGAAAAGAAATGTTCCTCGTACCACCAAAATTAGAACGGAAGTAAACCTTCAAAGAAATTATGTTTTGTCCATTCCCAATTATGACTCTAATGTATGGCAAGATTGGAAAATCTGGCAATTGGCAAATTTACATGAAGTTGGAGATAAGTCAAAGACGTGCACTAAAATGGGCCTTGAATAAGAAAGTTTCTCAAATGATCAATACACAGAGAGCTTCATTCCACACAATCGGCTACCAATTAGTTTTCTGCTTGTTCGAAAAGACAAATAATAATGTTGAATAAAAGCTTCAACTGTGAAAGTGCGATCTTTGGAGGTCCTACAGAAGTAATAGAGCTGGCTCTGCTGGAAAACGTCTCATAACAACCAACATCGAAATGCCTTATAGTGCAAAATTGAGCCATTTTTTGTGGTTAGAGTTGTTAAGTATGTAAATACGATTAAGCAAAAAATATAACACTGCGGTCTTCGATTGGACTTACCCATTGCCATTATTCAAGAAACACTTGAATACTCTTTTAAAAAACATAATCGAAAACCCTAATTACTATTGATAGCCCAGAAATTGGTCGTGTTTGTGTTAGTATCTAAGTTATTCCCGTAACTCGAATACCAAGCCAATTTAATAATAATAAAAATAATAATTATAATAAATCAAGTTATAACTGGGTTGTAGACCATAGATCCCAAGGCCGACGAACCGCCTAATAGAGCAAAAGTCCTCGCGGAAAATGATCGAACAGTGAAGTTCTAGGAGAGACAAACGGTTGACCAATATCTTAGCATAATTATTTAATTTTGAGTCTATGTGTTTTCAGTTCGTAATGTATCTATTGGTCTTTTACAAGAATTGAATATTTTCTGCTCTTATTTTTTTAAATGCTTGCTACGTTGCTGTTTTTTAGCCTAAATAAGCAGTAGAACGTCATTCCTTTCTAAAGCAAAAACAAAACAAAAAAGCAAATTAATTTAATCTAATACTCTAAGCTTTCTTTAGGGAAAAATGCAACCATTCTACTCTGCGGCACGTTTGACAGACTAAAAACAAAAACTGTATCTAGGCGGTCATTCCTATCAGACTACTTGCACTAACCCGAGGAAGAACTTTGCAATTTGACTAGTGTAGCAGTATGGGAAGCACACCCGCACTGGATTTTGGACAGCACAATCCTGGAACCGCCGTCACTTAGAAGAACTAAGTCCTATTTAACACTTTAGACCCGTATAATGGAAAAAGGAGTGTCAAGTTGCACGAAGAATTGTTTATATTGGTTAGCAAAAACTGTTAATAAATTTAGGTTTTGTGACAGTCTTTTGACCCACTCTCCAATTTTCTACACGATAGGTGAAGGTGTGCTAGAATAATTAGGCTCATGAAAGTTGAAACAGGCGTAGATAAGATAAAATTTTTGCGCATAACGGGGTAGGGTAAAAGTTCTATAGGTTTATCTTTTTAGCAAATCCAAGGCTTTGCCTCCAGCAGCAGGGCTCACCTAACAAGCTTTCAGTGCAATTGAAGTCAAGATTGAAGTTCTAGCAATTATTTGACCGATTTGATCCGTTTCCTACTCAACGTGTAGTAGAATTTGCTAATTCTTACAATAAAACCTTTACAAAGGACTTTTACTGTGGCAACATTCCTAGCGTTTGCTATATTACTACACAATTTTACTTTTCATTCCTCCTATGAGTTTTAAAAATGAAAAAGTAAAGTAGACTGAGGTAATAAATTTCTTTTAAAAACTGGCTAAATGTACCGATAGTTCAGAAATTTTTGGTTAAAATTCGTCCACAACTTCCTGAATCATGTATAATTTTGTTTACGCCTTTTGCTCATTAAATTAACGCAAAGAGTTTTTTGCTGTTCAAATTGGTACTAGGTAATAGCGGAGCACGCCGGTAGAGCCAAACTGGCGCGAAGCAGAAAGGGTTAAAATAAGGTTTCAAGCCGAATTTCAAGCGGCCTGTGAATCTAGATATGAATCTATCACAACTGAACAATATATCACAATCGAACAGGTTATATGCTGTATAAAAATGAGAGCTTAGATGTGATTGGCCCATGCGCAACTTGAATAATTTTATTTTCAACCTATTGAAATTCATCATTTCTTACACTTGATGTACCTTAATTTGTACCAATCGGAATAATTGGCCAATCAAATTCAAGCTTCCGGCTTTGAATCTCATTTTTTCATTCGGCTCTTATCCCTAGCACCGGTAATAGCATAATATTTTGATGTTTGTTTCGCAACTGGACCAAAAAAGTCAGAACTTGTTTCACGCATATGTAATTTAAATGGATCAAATAGTGAACTGTAGACCCCGTCATTACTTACTTATAACGGGTTATCAAGTTTATGCTTAACAATTCAATTTGTTCGCCGTCCCAAAATGCTACAATATTTAAGAACGGTGCAGAAGCTTCATGCTTTCTACGCCCTTGGGTTGATTAGCCTAACTATTGTCTTTACAATAAAGTTGCATTAGAATGTAGAATAGTATTACAGCACAGTTGTGAGAACGGGAACCCTATCACTCTTACTTAAAATTAAACGTCGAAGCTCTTACGAAAGCAGGGGTCCAAATGATCCAGTTCTCTGATGCACGAAACACGGCACACGAAAGATTGCAAGAGGAACACAGGAGCTTATTCAGGTTATGAAAAATCAGAATGGTGCTCGAAATCACGTCAAAACAATTTTTCGCCAATCAGACTAATTGTCGTTGCAAACAAACTCAGATCAGCGCAGTTTTAGTTTGCGCCTTCGTTGAAAACTTTCAACTCAAAACTACAAAGTTAATGCCCGCCTTCAACAGCTCCTTTAACTGAAGAAACAGTAGGTGGAAATCCAAGTCGAAACCACATAGCTATTGTCTTTGTCGATCACATCATACAACCGAACGAATTGAAATCAGAACTAGGTAATTGCAAAGTAAAGAACATTACCGTGGCTCAAATGATAAGGAGCAGGATCATAAAAAACCAACAAAACTTATTCAGATGATAACTGTAACAACCGCTCTTAAATGTTATTAAAATAGGCAGGTTATCTCATCTCTGTGAGCCAAACAAATACCCACCGCGTGTAAGTCAGTAGTTCAATTGCAAAAAATTGGCCGCTCAGAGGCCAAATGTATAGGCTTATTGAAATGTTCAACATATGTAGTCCAAAACATAGTGAAAAAATGCAATGAATCAAATTAGAAAGGTTAATTGGCAAACTGTAGAGGGTTCTAAGCCACTATGTACAGATGCTGTCCGGTATATCAAAACGCTGTGTCCGAAGCATTAAAGCAGAAACATGAAACAGAAATACTCAAAGGCCATCGGACAGACAGAAATTGGAAGCTACATCAACGGCACAATCAATCTTCACAATAAAGATATCGTTCTAGATGCTAAAGCTCTCTGTAAAATGTAGATGAATTTCATCACAAGATATTTTTTAGTTTCATTAGGCGACCTCATCAACAGTTCTTTCAGAGTTTTTAACAAAAGCATTTGTGGATCTGGGGATCACAAATACATCAAACGTTCAAATCAGATGGGAACTATCAATTCATCAAACACGAGTCAAACAAACAACCAAAAATACGGACAAAGTTGAAGTTTCGTATTAGATTTTTTGTGGCTCAGGTCAGCAAACAAAAATTCTGAACTATTAGGATTGTGAAAAAAATGTTTTCCTTAATGCAGTTAAAAAAATAGAAAAAGTGCCTCAACGCTGGTAAGTACTTTGTTGCGACAAAAGGAAAACCTTCAGCGTCCGTGGTTTTGTTTATATGACGAAGAGAGGAGAAAAGGTTAAATGAGTTAAAACAATTGTCTCCAGTAAAAATAGTAACGGCCAATGACTTGACAGACTCGGTGTAAAATTGTACCTACCTATCAAAGTAAATTTTTTCAAAACTCTACCCAATAAATTGTGCATACGGTACTAAAATTGTAGAAAAACTTTCAGTCAGAGTTAATGATTTTTTTTTTGATTTTTCGATTTACAGTCGCCGTAATACCGGAAGAAGGTAGTTATCAGACCCTTGCAGAAAAATGAAAAAGAATATGAGGTTGAAAATTACAGATCGTTATATATATTGTGTGCACTTTCTTTTGTTTAAGAAGCTACTGACAGAAGATTTCGGAACTGCCCATAGAAGAAACTATATGACTAAAACATGGTTTCAAGACAACAAACATCCAACGGTTACACAAATGCTTCAATACTGCGGAAAAACTACTCAATATTTTAACGCCAAAGAATCTGCTCCTAGTGTTCATCTCTTTATTGCAAAAGCGTTTGACACAAAAGATCATAAGGCAATTTACAATAGGCTAGAAAAAATTGGATTTGATCGAAACTTTTTTCAGTTCAAAGAGAAGATAAAAGTGATGTCAAAATTTTTGGCTCATGATATTGAAATTCCATTAAAATCATATCTGACGAATTTTGGAATAATTTTTACCATAATATTAAACTGGTCAGATCATACTAGTCAACGAATCTCAAAAAGGCCGCTAGCAACTTATATTCTTGAAAAGAAATGTTCCTTGTACCGCCAAAATTAGAACGGAAGTAAAGCTTCACAGAAATTATGTTTAGTCCATTCCCAATTATGCCTCTAATGTATGGCAAGATCGGAAAATCTGGCAATTGGCGAATAGTAGCATGTTTGTTTCGCAGCTGGACCAAAAAAGTCAGAACATGTTTCACACATACGTAATCTAAATGGATCAAATAGTGAACTGTAGACACCGTCATTAGTTACTTATACCGGGTTATCAAGTTTATGCTTAACAATTCAATTTGTTCGCCGTCCCATTATTCTACAAATTTTATGAACAGTGCAGAATTTTCATGTTTTCTACGCCCTTGGTTTGATTAGCCTAACTATTGTTTTTACAAGAAAGTTGCCTTAGAAAATAGAATAGTAGCACAGCACAGTTGTGAGAACGGGAACCCTACCACTCTTACTTATGAATAAACGTCGAAGCTCTTTTTGCGCGACCAATTTTCCTGAATGGTTACTTGATGATAAAAGAAGACTTTTCTGTTAAGAAATACGCTCCTCCTTGCCTGTAATTGTCTCCGTTGTTGATTGCGACAATTCGCTTCTTTACTCTCACTACAGATTTTGAAATAAATCTCAGTACTTACGAAAGCAGGGGTTCAGATGATCCAGTTCTTTGATGCACGAAACATGGCAGACGAAAGATTGCAAGAGGAACGCAGGAGCTTGTACAGGTTATAAAAAACAGATTGGTACTTGAAATCACGTCAAAACAATTTTTAGCCAATTAGGCAGGTTTTTGTTGCAAACAAACTCAGATCAGCGAAATTTTAGTTTTAGTTTACTCCTTCGTTGAAAAAGTTCTCGTTCTAGTTGCTAAAGTTCTCTGTAAAATGTAGATAAATTTCATCACAAGATGTTTTTTAATTTCTTTATGCGTCCTCATCAACAGTGGTTTCAGAGTTTTCAACGAAAGAATTTATAGACCTGAGGGTCACAAATACATCAAATGTTCAAATCATATGAGAACTATCAATTCATCAAACACGAGTCAAACAAACAACCAAAAACGATTTCAATAAGGACAAAGTTGAATTTTCGTTTTCGATTTTTTTGTGGCTCAGTTCAGCAAACAAAAATTCTGAACTATTAGGATCCTGAAAAAAAATATTGTTTTCCTTAATAAAGTTAAAAATTAGAAAAAGTGCTTCAACGCTGGTGAGTACTTTGTTGCGACAAAAGGAAAGCCTTCAGCTTCCATGCTTTTGTTTATATGGAGAAGAGAGAAGAAAAGGATAAATGAGTTAAAATAATCGTGGAAGGAAAAAATAGTAACGGCCAATCACTTGATAGACTCAGGGTAAAATTGGACATACCTATCAAAGGAAATTCATTCAAAACTCTCCACAATAAATTGGGCTGACGATATTGAAATTGTAGAAAAACTTTCAGACAGAATTAATGAAAAAAATTTGAATTTTTGATATACAGTCACCGTACTTACCAATCCCCTAATGGCAAAAGCAACATCATGCTCGACCAACATTGCACAGCTCTCCCGTAATGCAAAATTTTGGCAGCAAATACTCCGCAACAGTTAAACCTAGAATAAAAACTGCAAAAAGGGTTTGAGTTAAATCCAAAAGTCAACATCAAAAAGTTCACGAAACACGCAAAATGACGTAAAAGTTCCGTCCTCGAATCCCAAAAGAATCCATATTCCCGAACCAGAGATAACATCTTATTCGAAATACTGCTCAAATCAGTGGCGCAACTCTACGTTAAAAAGCCGGTTTAGTCAATTAACCCATATGTAAGTTTTCTATTGAAACGAAAAAAAAAGAAACGAGAAGCCAACTGAAAACATTAAAAGAGGACAATTTTAATCCTTTGAGATAAAATCAAGTGTTTACGGCAACTGAAAAGATCAGTAAATGTTTGGATAGAAGGCTTTGAATCTCAATTTTTTATTCGGCTCTTATCCCTTGTTCCGCTTACAGCATACTAATTTGATGTTTGTTTCACAACTGGACAAAAAATGCCAGAACATTTTTCACGCATGCGTAATTTAAATGGATCAAATAGTTAACTGTAGACACCGTCATTACTTACTTATAACGGGTTACCACGTTTATGCTTAGCATTTCAATTTGTTTGCCGTCCCATTATTCTACAAATTTTAAGAACAGTGCAGAAGTTTCATGTTTTCTCCGCCCTTGGTTTGATTAGCCTAACTATTGTTTTTACAAGAAAGTTGCCTTAGAGTGTAAAATAGTAGCACAGCACAGTTTTTAGAACGGGAACCCTATCACTCTTACTTGAAAATAAACGTCGAAGCTCTTTTTGCGCGACTAATTTTCCTGAACTTTTATTTGATGCTTAAAGAAGATTTTCCTCTTAAGAAAAACGCTCCTCCTTGACTGTAATTGTTTCCGTTGTTGATTGCGACAATTCGCTTCTTTACTCTCACTACAGATTTTGAAATAATTCTCAGCACTTACGAAAGTTCTCTGATGCACGAAACACGGCACACGAAAGATTGCAAGAGGAACAGGAGCCTATTCAGGTTATGAAAAAACAGAATTGTTCTCGAAATCACGTCAAAACATTTTTCAGCCAATCAGAACAATTTTTGTTGCAAGCACACTCAGATCAGCGCAATTTTAGTTTGCGCCTTTGTTGAAAAAATCTTTCAACTCACAACTACACAGTTAATGCCCGCCTCCAACAGCTCCTTTAATTTTTTTGAATTTTTTGATTAACAGTCACCGCACTTACCAATCCTCTAATAGCAAAAGCAACAGCATGCTCGACCAACATTGCACAGCTCTCCCGTAATGCAAGATTTTGGCAGCAATTACTCCGCAGCAGTTAAACCTAGAAGAGAAAACTGCAAAACGAGTTGGATTTAAATCCAAAAGTCAATATCAAAAAATTCACGAAACATGCAAAAATGAAGTAAAAGTTTTTGCGTCTAATCCAAAAAAAAACCAAAGAACCCGAACCCGAGACACCAACATCTCATTCGAAGCACTGCTTCGTGGAGAAATCAGTGGAGCAACTCTACGTTAAGAAGCCGATTTACTCAATTAACCCATTTGTAAGTTGTCTATTGAAACGAATAAAGGAATCGAAAAGCCAACTGAAAACATTAAAAGATGACAATTTTATTCTTTTGAGATAAAATCAGTTCACAAAGGGAACTGAAATAATCAGTAAAAAGTTTGGACAGAAGACAATACTGAGGTTCATCCATCAATATAGAATCTGAATATTTAGGGTGGAGGTTTTACCCTATTCACAATTCCACAATTGTTCCTAGAATCTATCTTAGAGAAAACTACTGGACTGGATAGTAACTTCACAAACCTACAACTCTTAACTAGACTAAAGGGTTATACCATGTCCTCCATTCAAGCCCTAAAGAAAGTATTCTCAGGCGCAATAGAATTGTAAACAATTGACAATAATAATGATGATATTAGAATATGTTTGTAATGCCTCAGTATGTTATATGATAATTTAGCTTCTAAGAAATGTTTTACCAAATGAAATAATTTGGTGATTCTAAGATTGAGAATTATACCAGGTCCTCAATTCACTTTCTAATTAATCGATCAACCAATATACTTAAAACAAAGTAGTAGATGACGTGAAGAGCTCGTCGGTGTTCACTCCACAACCCAACCAGACGATTATTAACCAACTTGTTAGAACGTTAAGACATTGCCCTTCAGGTACTTCAGGTTACTGCAGACCGTTTCAATTGTCTACTTGGTTCACCATTCCATACTACATGGGTTGTCTTAACTTGCCAAGTCCTCTACGAGCAGGCAGGCCTACCATCAGAGTGGCTTCACTATGCGGTCTCGTGAAAAGAGTTTGGCCGATTAATACTCACAGAAGTCAATCTAATTCAAATATAATAAATTAAAGCTAGACTGAGTATGATTTCAGATCCTTAGAGATTTATTGTGAAGTTACTAAAGTTGTCAATTACGCTGTTGATTAACAGAAAACTGAAAGAAACTTAAGTTTTACCCAATCTTAATTATTACAATGCTATGGTTCCTCCAGAACAACTAGTTACAAATGCCTATGAGTGCCAAGTATCGAAGCGTTTAGCACATACCTATTAGATACCAGTTTAAGGTCTACTAAGTTATCAGAAAAGGTATCGAAAAAGAAAGTAGTGGAAAATTTGCTAAGTTAATTTAATGAAAAGTATAGTTACCAGAATATACTAGTTCAAACAATAATTACAATTTTCTGTACCACGACAGAGAACTGTTAACTCACTCGTCGAACCAAATTTACTTTGAAATTTCGATTATCACGACAATATAATTATTTTCATACTGATTTTGGTTACAAAAATTGGCTAAAATTGAGCCGTATATATACTGCTTATCTATGTTTGGTTATGATAGTTTAGTCCTATTTGTACCAAATGTTCCGAATCTTTGTGTGAAAAATACCTTTTTGGCAAAAGTTTTTAGAAGGTCTTTCATGACTTTGATGACCTAGGCCCCTAATTTGGGTTTCTAATCCAATATTACGTGGGTGAGAATTTTGATGTTCAATCTATGATAAAATCTTTATCAGAGTCAATATTTATTTATTCAACCGTTCTCATCAGTTTAAATTTCTTCACCATTATTATCTTTGTACCGTTTCAAATTTAGAATTCGCTTTTGTGTTGGGATTAATTCAAGGTCAGTACTAATTTGGTTCTATTCCGAAAAACGCTTAAGTTTAACTTTCCATTCCTACACCAACTGTAAACATTAAAAGATGACAATTTTATTCTTTTGAGATAAAATCAGTTGTTTACAAAGGGAAATGAAATAATCAGTAAAAAGTTTGGACAAAAGACAATACTGAGGTTCATCCATCAAAGCAAACAGTTGAACAGAGATTCTGGAGCGCAATAAAAGTCATCTCTTATGTGACGAAGCCGGAGTTCAGATTTACACTTTTATATTATATCTACAGATCTAATTTAGACTTGAAATTGCTGAAACTCACCATTTCAGTTTGTGAAACATTCAAGACATTATGATATGAATGATCATCAGTACGAAACGGTCGAAAGCAACTAGAGAAGTCAAACAAATTTAATTCCGAATTTTTGTGGAAAACAAATTCAGGAAGCCCAAACAATCATTTTCTGGGGAAAAAATAGCTCAACTGAATTGAACATTGAAAGGACATCGAAACCGGGGCAAAAGAGGGGATGCTTCAGCTGTAGTGGTTTATCAACTTTAAAGTTGACACAAAGATAACTTACTTTTGTTGTACAAGTTTGCTTAGGCCACAGTTTTTATACAAAAACACCTGTTGGCTGAATCAATCAAAATCGGTTCTTTCAAACGTTCAAAATGTGAAAAAACCTCTATCGTGCAATGTGCAAATTTCACATCAAGAATGGATCAGTCCACGCATAAAATAACTGCAGGTTCGATTTGCAAAAGAGCAGATCTTGTGCACACAATAGAAAAATATCCATTTTACTTCTCCTAGAAAAGAAAATAGAAAGTCCCAAAAAAACACCAGCAAAAGCACACTCGATTTTCTTGTTGAATGTATGAATACAGTACCTAAAAAACTGACTAATGCATCATTGTTGTTTTGTTCGTCTCCCTTTTCTGATTCGAAAGCATTTCACCGACCAAGATTCAAAGAATCCTTTGGCTCATAACCTGGATTAAGCCTAGGATCACTCTGCTTTTCTGAATATTTCAGATCTTTTCGTTTTGAAGCGTGGTGAGCTTTCACAATATCCTCTAGGATCAAACCCCCGAAGATGAGAACTTTCTCAAAAACAGTTTTGCGGGGATCCTCAGCCCCGTTTCTGAAGCTGTCAAGAGGAAGAACAATGCCCATACCGTGTGAAAATTTTTTCTGGCGGGGTGCCTTCTGGAGTATAGCGAACGGACATCACGATACTCTCCTCAAACATGAAATTTCAGCAAAGAATCAAGTTCGAGACATTGATACTGGCAAACCTCAATATCAATAGCTTAACAGCTTCAGAACGAGAAATTACAAAGTCAGTTCAAAAGGTGCTAAAGTCATATGCAGCGCAAAATTAACAAAATTCTTATCGTAAGATCAATTCAGGAGCTGTCACGCGCGTTTCGGTGTAGTGCTATACACACAAAAATCGAAATTGTTGCGGGGTTGCGATCACCTTATTTTTTCCCTCTCATTCCTCTTCGTGGAACGGAAAATGATCTTGTTACTTACCCCTACAAAAAACACTAACCACTAAGATATGCACGCAGGTTGAAGTTTCTTTGATTTCATACAAGGATCATATATAATTTCATACTGCCCGTACTTGATTTCTTAGTACGATCCTTGTATGAAACCAAAGAAACCAAATATGATCCTGGTATGATTTCTAAGAAATCATATATTCTACTAGTATGAAAACCAAGAATCATACATCTTTTTTTCAAACATATTTTACCATTTATGTTTTTTTTTGTTTTTATTCGGCAGGGCATCAACTAAATGATTCCCCGGCATCACTTTGTGATCCGCCAAAAATCCCGAACGTACAACTTATTTTGCAAAGTTGGGTACTAAATACTTATTATTAATGTATGTACAATCAAGTTCAATCAATTTAAAAGGCATAAAAAAAGAAAGTTCAAAATTTCGGAAAGATGAGTTTATGCTCCTGTTTTTACAGAGTTTTCTCCTTTAAAACCAATTGATTGCTCTTGTGGCTGGGAGCCATTTCAAGCGCTGGGAAGGACTTCTACTGGCTCTGCTTGCTTTTACTCTTTTTCTTGGTGTTCTTGGCTAGCCTCGTAGAAGTTGATTAGTTCGTCGTGTTTCTATGCGTGGTAAAATATCAATAATTTTTTATACAGATTAAAAAAGTCGTTTATTATGATTAATTGTTCAGGAAGTAATAAATTTTGAGAGTGGGAAGAGTAGATAAAAAAAAAAACAAAATAAAAGTAGGGCTGCGCTCGCGTTGGGGTTTGAATTACTGCGCCTCAGTTGGTCAAAGAATTAGAGGGCTGCGCTAGTCGTAAAGAGTTTAATTTTGTTCATGAAGGCAAGCGTTAATACGCGTTGAAATAGTTTGAGGGAACGTAAGAAAAAGTGCATTTGCAACATTAAATAACTTGTCTTTGAAAACAAAATTAAGGCGTTTTGAAGGATGAAGTAAAATACAGAAGGAATAATAAGAAGCAGTTCAAAGTGCTATGCTAACCTAAACCTTAAAACCACTCAACCAAACCCCGCATAGCACTGTATTATGTCGTTAGTTGTGTAACCGTAACTTAACTTTGATAAAGATATCAGTGGAGTGAATGTGGAAAATAAGAGCGTTTTCTTGGTTTAAAATGATGTTAATCGATTAGGATTTTTCAGATAAAAGCTGTGTAAATTGCTGTTGTTTTCCTTGTGTTTCTCACAATTAAGTCGCGAATTTACTATGTGAGCGGCTGGTTAAGCTTTTTGGCTAAGACGTTGTTTGTTCGACTTTCCCCGAATTAACTAAGCAAACGGCTGCCAATAAGTCATTGGATGATGGCTGTTCTGGCTTTTCAACGATATAGAAACTGGTAAAGAACATTAGCAGGACAGAAGGTGTGCTTTGATAACTGTTTTTCGGACGTTATCTCTTTTTCTGGATGAGTTCAAGTATTGATGCGATCTTGTTTTCTTTTGCCCGTTTCAGGTACTCATTTGCTAATCTAATCTGAAAATCTCTTACTGCAGGTATATTGGCCTCTTCATTGAGTTTTTTGACTCTATATAGTTGATGGATTTTCGTTGATGGATTTTTAAAAAGCATAAAATTTGTTTTGCCTGGATTTATTTTTATTTTCAGTTTTTCGCACCAATTGATTAATTTGTCTAGTGAATACTGAAGCTTCTCTTGAATTTTCTACAGGAGCACGACTTGTAGTAAAGGGCAAAATTATCAGCAAGTTGAGAAATTTGTGCAAGTATTTCAGGAATGCCGCTGACATAAACCAGGAAGAGTATTGGTGCAATGACGCTGCCCTGAGGTACTCCAGTGTTGAAAATGTGCTACTTTTTGAACTATTATTTTTCACAAAGATGCGTCTCTGAGAAAGAAAAGAGTTAACGCATTTTATTAGAGGTTTATGCACACCAATTTGTAGCAGTTTGATTTGCAGTTCTAGTCTCCACACTGCATCAAACGCTTTTTCAACATCTAGGCAGACAAATCCAACAACTTCGGACCATTGAAATGCTTCTGTTACGTGCTGAGTAAATCTGAGCAAATTATCAGTTGTGCAACGGATCCTTCTATATGCACTTTGCAAATCACCGAAGACATCATTGTTTTCACAGTGCGCTAGGACAATATTCTTTACTGCTGTTTCACAATTTTTTGCAATGCAATTGGTTAGGCTAATTGGTCGGTAATTTTCTGCATCTTTTTTGTTTTTCTTCGGCTTTGGTAACGTTTTGTCTTGTGACTCTTGCCATGTAGTTTGAACATAAGAATTGTTTATTGAGCTAGTTATCAGGAGACAGATATATGCTTTGAGGCATTATAGTAACCTTTTCAGGATGCTATAGCTGATTTTATCTGGTTTTGTACTTGATCTTCTTGTTTTGTTCAAAATTTCTGTGATTTTATCTGGTTTTGGACTTGATCTTCTTGTTTTGTTCAAGCTGTGTAAAATGCTGTTGTTTTCCTTGTGTTTCTCACAATTAAGTCGCGAATTTACTATGTGAGCGGCTGGTTAAGCTTTTTGGCTAAGACGTTGTTTGTTCGACTTTCCCCGAATTAACTAAGCAAACGGCTGCCAATAAGTCATTGGATGATGGCTGTTCTGGCTTTTCAACGATATAGAAACTGGTAAAGAACATTAGCAGGACAGAAGGTGTGCTTTGATAACTGTTTTTCGGACGTTATCTCTTTTTCTGGATGAGTTCAAGTATTGATGCGATCTTGTTTTCTTTTGCCCGTTTCAGGTACTCATTTGCTAATCTAATCTGAAAATCTCTTACTGCAGGTATATTGGCCTCTTCATTGAGTTTTTTGACTCTATATAGTTGATGGATTTTCGTTGATGGATTTTTAAAAAGCATAAAATTTGTTTTGCCTGGATTTATTTTTATTTTCAGTTTTGCGCACCAATTGATTAATTTGTCTAGTGAATACTGAAGCTTCTCTTGAATTTTTCTACAGGAGCACGACTTGTAGTAAAAGGCAAAATTATCAGCAAGTTGAGAAATTTGTGCAAGTATTTCAGGAATGCCGCTGACATAAACCAGGAAGAGTATTGGTGCAATGACGCTGCCCTGAGGTACTCCAGTGTTGAAAATGTGCTACTTTTTGAACTATTAATTTTCACGAAGTTGCGTCTCTGAGAAAGAAAAGAGTTAACGCATTTTAATAGAGGTTTATGCACACCAATTTGTAGCAGTTTGATTTGCAGTTCTAGTCTCCACACTGCATCAAACGCTTTTTCAACATTTAGGCAGGCAAATCCAACAATTTCGGAGCATTGAAATGCTTCTGTTACGTGCTGAGTAAGTCTGAGCAAATTATCAGTTGTGCAACGGATCCTTCTATATGCACTTTGCACATCACCGAAGACATCATTGTTTTCACAGTGTGCTAGGACAATATTCTTTACTGCTGTTTCACAATTTTTTGCAATGCAATTGGTTAGGCTAATTGGTCGGTAATTTTCTGCATCTTTTTTGTTTTTCTTCGGCTTTGGTAACGTTTTGTCTTGTGACTCTTGCCATGTAGTTTGAACATAAGAATTGTTTATTGAGCTAGTTATCAGGAGACAAATATATGCTTTGAGGCATTATAGTAACCTTTTCAGGATGTTATAGCTGATTTTATCTGGTTTCGGACATGATCTTCTTGTTTTGTTCAAAATTTCATCATAATCTTCTACTTTTATAATACAGTAGTTATTTGGTTAATTATTTTTGTATTGGAGAAACGTTTTTTATCGTGTTCGATTTTCTCGAAGTGCTCATTTAGTTCCAAATTTTTGTATATATGATTTTTCATTGTATCCTGTAGAAGAGTTTTGAATATTTCACCTTTCTCAATGTTTTTGCTCTGAGTTGTTTATATGAGACTTCAACACTTGTTCAGTTTCATTTAATTTTGTTGAATCACCACATAAGGCAAAGTTGGGTAGTAAATATTAGAGTAAGTCAAAGAAAATAACTAAATTTTTGACATACTCATTTGCCAGTTTATACTTATAAATGCTCATTTATAAGAAGTATTAAAAAAAACTACATATAACCTCAATTTTGTCTCCTGATTATGTTTTAATCACGAAGTTATTCTTTTGACGCACATAAAGAATCTAATGTGGATTGCAAATGCGATTTAGTAATTTAATGAGTCCTCTGACTACATTATACGATAATTTTTGGCACCAGTCAATGTTTTATGTATCATATATGACCTTTTATGATTTCCAAGAAATTTTTTTAACTTCAATTGGAAATCAAATTTATACAGTTTTTAGTCTTTGAAGTTTTTTTGTATGATCCTTGTATGATTTCTAAGAAATCATATATGGTCCTTGTATGACTACCAAGAATTCATACACGTCATATATGACCTAGTATGATTACTAAGAATCATATATGACCTAGTACGAAATCAAAGAAATTTGTATGATCGTTGACCCGGGCAATTAATGCTATCCGGAAATGCACAACGAAGAAGCCCAATCTGGAAAAACCAAAAATCAGTGTTTAAAGGGGCTCAGTCTGCCTGAAACCGTTTACAGTTTAGACGCAACGGCTCAAAAAGAACTTTAAAAATTTCAGAAACTGCTTTTGTTGTTAACTTGATTGTTGATGGTTGTGCATGAATAGTCGGCGCATATTAT
>NC_134476.1:22321565-22423437 GCF_964194025.1 Convolutriloba macropyga | reverse complement strand
AAATATTTTGCGGTGGAAATCGGTTTTTACTTTTCAACTTTGTTAAAAAATGAAAAACACTGAGTGGAATCTCCATGTAGGGCAGCGCCTTTCTGTCCGCGGAGTTCGAAATTATGTTTCACACGCACAAATTATTAGCATGGGAAAGGTGAAATCTGATACTAAATACGAGTAATTTTACTCAAAGCTTGGTAGCGGTAGTCAACCGTAATGGTACCCGGGTTGAAGTTTCTTTGATTTCATACAAGGATCATATATGATTTCATACTGTCCATACTTGATTTCTTAGTACGATCCTTCTATGAAACCAAGGAAATCATATATGATGCTTGTATGATTACCAAGAGATCATATATGATCCTAGTACGAATACCAAGAATCATACATCTAATTTTCGAAAATCTATATCCATTTAAGTTTTTTTTTGTTTTTATTCGGTGGGGCATCACCTATATGATACCCCGGCATCACATTGTGATCCGCCAAAAGACCCTAACGTACAATATCAATTGCAAGTTGGGCACAAAATAAGGGAGTAATCCAAACAAATAACAAAATTTTTGACATACTCTGTGTTGGGTTATGGACTTTCGCAAGCGGAATAAAAAGCGTTTTTAACTAAGTAAAAGAATTAATTTCTCAAAAATGAGAGAATAACAAAATGATATTTTACAGTAGAATTTAGAGATTTACAGGAGAGATCTGATTATTAGATCAAGATGGTGATTTGAATTTGGGGATGAAAAAGGACTCAAAAATCAGCTGTATATATACCCATTATCAGTGTGAAAAAGTCAAGATACAAAACTAATCTTAGCACCGTGATTTATAGTGGGGGTCGCAAAGGTTACCCAATATGGTTTGCTTCTGCAAATCAGTCGCAAAGGGAACCACAAATGGAATGCATTTGCACTTTTCTAAGAATTCATTCACACTTCCGGAGATATCATCATCATTTAATACGTGCTGGGAAGATTTTACATCAGTTAATCTAACTCTAATAATAGTTATCTAGAATCACCAATTTGAACCGAATATTGATTCTCAGCACCATTTCTTGACGATTCATTTATATAATTTCTTTGATCAAAATCAAATTGCTTGTCTTTCTAATCTGGTAAGTCAAACTTTCTTTCTAATTCTCACTAAGTTTAAGACTATAGTTTGATCGAAATTCTAACACCCCCACTCAGACTTGAGCTGATTGCGTAGAGTCTGCTCCCATCAAAACTGCTCTGAATGTTTCAACTTTCGAAACGGGTAAGGACTTTGTGAAGATGTCCGCTGCCATTTTGTCTGTAGGGACGTAATGAATTGAAATAGTCCCATCCTCAGTCTTGTCGCGAATGAAGTGAAACTTTGTTTCAATGTGCTTGCTCCTTTTGTGCATGACTGGGTTTTGGCAGAGTCTGATACAACTTTGGTTGTCCTCTCCAATTGCTATTGGACGTTTCTGTTGGATGCCAAAATCCTCTAGAAGTTGTTTCAGGTAGAGTGCTTCCTGAACTCCTGCTGCCATGCTCTGACATTCTGCTTCTGATGAAGAAAGAGCAACTGTGGCCTGCTTTTTGACACCCCAGCTGAGTGCTGCGCCACGTCCGTTGAGCTTGAGGTAATAGCCTATTGTTGATTTTCTGTCGTTCGCGTCTCCAGACCAGTCTGCATCACTTTCCCCCACTAAATCATAACTAGCCTCTTTTGTGTAAGTAAGTTTTAAACCTTTTGAACCTTGAAGATATCGCAGAAGTCGTTTTCCGCACATCCAGTGTTTATTGGTAGGTGCATTTATGTGTCTGAACAGAATGTTGACTGTGACCATGATGTCTGGCCTCGTCTGTTTGGCCAGATACAGAAGTGATCCAACCAAGCTTCTGTAGATCCTCTGGTCCACTTCTTCGTCTCCGTTCTGTGCTGTCTGAAGTTTCAAATTCAGATCAGCTGGAGTTCTTGAGTGTTTGCATTGATCCATTTGAAACCGCTCAAGCATTGTTTCTATGTAGCGTTCTTGGTCGACTGTGACTTTGCCCTCTTCTCGTCTGATTCTTAGACCCAGAAACCAGTGTAGTCTCCATCTGTCTTCCATGTGAAAGGTTGCTTCTAGTGCCTTCTTGACATCAGAGATCACTGTCATACTTCTTGATGCTACTATGATGTCGTCAACCCAGACCAAGATGAAGGTGTGATTCTCTGCCTCTGATCTTGCGAACAAGCAGTGATCGTTCCTGCTTCTGGTGAACCCCTGTCTCAGTAGGAAGTTTGCCAGCTCTTTGTACCAGTTGTTAGCAGCCTGTTTCAAACCATAAATTGATTTATTTAATCGACATACTAACTTCTCCCCATCTGATCCGCGTTTTACAAACTCCTGTGGCTGTTCCGGATACACTTCTTCTTCGATTGGTGAGTGCAGGAAAGCAGTCTTGACATCAAATTGGTGCATCACATGGCCCTGCTTCGCTGATAGCTGAAGTAGAATCCTGAATGTCTCTGGCTTACAGGTAGGCGCAAAAGTCTCAAAGTAGTCCAGTCCTTCCACTTGTTTGAAGCCTTTCGCCACATAGCTCGCTTTGTATTTGTCCACTTGACCACTGGGTCCCAATTTCACTTTGTAGACCCATTTGCCCGGTATGACGTCCCTGTCTGTGGGTGGTCTCACTAGGTTCCAAGTCTCGTTGTCTTGGAGTGCCTTGACCTCGTCCTTCATTGCCCGGTGCCACTGGTCCCAATCGTCACCTTGCTTGGCTTCGTAGACTGTTTTGGGTTCCACATAGTCGCCCTCAGTCACAGCAAGATGGGTCCTGACTTCTCCAAAAAATTGCGGAACATTCCTTGCTCGCGTCCCTCGTCTGGGCTCTGCTCTGTCCGCGTGTTCCAGTGCGTCTTCATTGAAGCCAACTGTCTCTAACTGTGAGAAGTCTTCTGTGTCACTGTCTTCCAGTGACTCTGAGTCTCTGTAACTCCCTCTTGTTTCAGTAGATCCTTCATCTAGTGCTGTTTCTCCAACATCTGAGGCCTCTGGTCTCAGTGTTGTTTCTTGAGTATTCGCGCTCCCTGCGTCATGCCACTCCTCCTTTATTGCAGTAGATGTGTCCTGTCGTTCTCTGTTGTCATCATCTTGATGACCATCATCTGGGTGCCCGATTCCCAGTTCCGACCCATCATCTAGTAGGTCAGCCGTTTCGTTGTTGTCAGGGATTGAGCCCACTTCAGACTCCTTGATGATCACATCTCGAACTGCCATCACCTTGCGTGTGTTGGGTATGTACACCAGGTATCCGTTTTCTCCTTCAGTGTAACCCACAAACTTTCCTTCCAGTGCCTTGGGTTCAAGTTTGCTGACTTCTCTGTCCCTCTTCCTCATGAAGACTGTGCAACCAAAAATAGATAATTTACTAATCGAAAGCTTAGGTTTTATACCTCTCATCAGCTCTGCTGGGCATTTTTCTTCTCCCCGTCTCACAACCAAGTTTTTGATCCTTGCTGCGTGAAGAATTGCTGCTCCCCACATCATCTTGGGAAGTCCTGAGTCAATGAGCAAACATCTTGCCATCTCCAGCAGTGTCCTGTTGCACCTCTCAGCTAACCCATTCTGT
Organism: Convolutriloba macropyga; assembly: GCF_964194025.1. Classification (NCBI taxonomy): domain Eukaryota; kingdom Metazoa; phylum Xenacoelomorpha; order Acoela; family Convolutidae; genus Convolutriloba; species Convolutriloba macropyga. The sequence goes on along the minus strand of NC_134476.1, from coordinate 22,419,847 downwards.
TGTGGCGTCTCTGGTATGGTCTTTTCCTGTAGAATGCCTGCATCTAAGCAGTACGTCTTGAACTGCTCTGAGAGAAACTCCTTCGCATTGTCTTGGCTCAGCCTCTTGGGCGTCCCCACACTGAGAACAAATTTCTCCAGGCTGGCCAGTGCTTCACTCTTTACCTTAAGCAAGTCCACAAACACAAATTTCGTGTACTGGTCTGCAAACACTATGCAGAACCGGAACCCTGACAGTGACTCTACTCTGAAAGGTCCCATCACGTCTGTGAACACCCTCTCCAGCTTCTCTTCTGCTTGGGTCTCTGCCACTCTTGGTACTGGAGTCTTTGTGATCTTGGCCAATGCACACACATTGCATACATCATCGAGTTCCCCCACTGTCTCTGGTGCATTCCTGACCACATCCGCTTGATTCAAATGACCCAATCGTCTGTGCCACTTCCTTGCACTGTCAAGTTTCACGCTGTTGGAACTCATCTTGAATTCTAGAACGCTGCAGGGTAAGTAAAACAAATTATTTTCTTGTGTTAGTTTTACCCGAGTTCCCTTCTGGAGTTTCAAGCAGCTGTTTCCTCTCTCGAAAGTGAAGCTATGTCCCCACTCCGTGCATCTTGAGACTGATAGGAGGTTTGAAGAATAGTCCGGCACACACAGAACATTTTTGAGTTCGCATTGGAATTCCCCTTTGTTTGAGGGTATGCTGATCCTCACACAGCCTCTGCCCACCACTCTAGAAGCCTCTCCGTTGGGATTTCTGACCATTGATTGAATGGGCACAAAGTCCAGGAACGCATCGATGTTCGTCACTATGTGATCTGTACAACCACTGTCCACTAGCATGCCTGCTGTCTTCCACTGGGTAAGAGCTGCCCAGCATTCCTCGTCTGGTGTAGCCAATGTTGGACCCATTGCCACTGACTCATGTTTGCCTCCATCTCTTTGTCTCTTGCATGCCCTGTCTAGGTGACCCTTCTCACCACACTTGCTGCATTGTGCTGTCTCCTTCTTCCTGCAGTCCTTGGCAAAGTGTCCAGGGATCCCACACACAAAGCAGTTTCCTTTCTTGGGTCCCTTCTTGAAGTCACGCTTCACTGCCAGTGCCACTGAACCACTTTGTCCCTTGTGTCTCTGCACCGTGCTCTCATGAAAGTTCTGCAGCCTTTTCCTCAACTCTGTGAAGTTCGTTGCCGGGTTGAAGCTTTCCTGTATAACAAAAATTTCATACCTCATTGGCATACCATTGAGGACCAAGGCGTTGAAGAGGGTCTCTGAGACTGCTTCCCCTGCTTCTTGTAACCTTGTGAGCAACTCCTGTCCTCTGATGAAGAAGCTGTCCAAATCCTCAGAATCCTCGAGCTGCAGTCGAGCAAGCTGTGCCACTAAAGTCACCACTGTCGGTGTCTCCACACTCTGAAATCTCTCTTGCAAAAGCTTCCAAGCCTTTGCTCCATCTCCAATGCCGTCATCTCCCACACAGTCATGTCTCATCAGCATGAGGGTTGTTGCATCTAGAGTCAGTGCCAAATGGCACCACACATTGTTCCGTTTCTCCTTGATGTCTGCAACTTCCTTCACATATGCATCCTTCAGCACCTTGTGGTTCTTCTTCTCATCATTGGTTGCCCCATTGGCCAGTGGCGCAGGCTCATTGGGTTGCTCCTCTGTTCCCAGTAGTGATTTGTAGAGTCCCCTCGTCTGCATCATCGCCACATATCTTGTGCTCCAGATTGGAAAGTCCTGTGCCTTTCCTGTGTAGGTCAGCAGCTTCACTGTCTGTTGATCCATTGAAGTTTGAGCAGGCAAAACAGTAGTGAAAAGAAAAGGTACTAAGCAGAAAAGGATTATGACTGTCAACAACAAATTAGTTTTGTTTTGGAAATTAATTTTATGACTTAGAAAATTGCTGGGCCCATAACCTGTTGGGTTATGGACTTTCGCAAGCGGAATAAGAAGCGTTTTTAACTAAGTAAAAGAATTAATTTCTCAAAAAATGAGAGAATAACAAAATGATATTTTACAGAAGAATTTAGAGATTTACAGGAGAGATCTGATTATTAGATCAAGATGGTGATTTGAATTTGGGGATGAAAAAGGACTCAAAAATCAGCTGTATATATACCCATTATCCGTGTGAAAAAGTCAAGATACAAAACTAATCTTAGCACCGTGATTTATAGTGGGGGTCGCAAGGGTTACCCAATATGGTTTGCTTCTGCAAATCAGTCGCAAAGGGAACCATAAATGGAATGCATTTGCACTTTTCTAAGAATTCATTCACACTTCCGGAGATATCATCATCATTTATTACATGCTGGGAAGATTTTACATCACTTAATCTAACTCTAATAATAGTTATCTAGATTCACCAATTTGAACCGAATATTGATTCTCAGCACCATTTCTTGACGATTCATTTATATAATTTCTTTGATCGAAGTCATATTGCTTGTCTTTCTAATCTGGTAAGTCAAACTTTCTTTCTAATTCTCACTAAGTGTAAGACTATAGTTTGATCGATATTCTAACATTACGCATAACAAACAACACTAACCACTAATATATGCAAATAGGGCTATCCAGAAAAGCACAACGAAGACGCCAAACCTCGAAAAACCAAAAATCAGTGTTTAAAGGGGCTCAGTGTGCCTGAAACCGTTTACAGTTTAGACGCAACGGTTCAAAAAGAACTGTGATATAGCATGAATTAGTATAGATGGGGCTATCGATTTGTGAGTACTAAATCCTTTTAATTTTAGTTATCTTAATCTATTTCAATTTCATCAATTTTTAGTTCTTATTTATTCAATTTTCGTTTGAAGATCAAATCTTCATCATTTCATGCTTGTTAAATTTGTTTACATATTTTTCTGAAATAACTGTCTGTTCATGCTGTCTAGTCCTTTTGTTTGCCGCAATTTGTAAAATTTAGTTATGATCAATTTGCTGATCACATTTTGTTAATCTTAATTTAATCATTCTTGTCGAATCTGAATTCAAGTTTCGTTGCATCTCTTTCAATCCGAATTTCGCTCCGCAAAATACTCAATTTCACAATATTAGAAAAACCTCATTTCGCTAAGCGAAAAACTAGTTGGGAAATTAAAGCCAACTTAGCGGCGCTAATAGCACTTATAATTAGAGCTCAGAAAAACAAATTTTCAAAATGCAAAATTGATAGTGAAATCGCTCCGCGAAATAATCAATAATTTTGTACTGACAAAACTCTTAAATTGGCACCGCAAATTCATTCTTAGTAGAGTAACGAAAACTGTATGACATGGCGCAGCCAGCTCGCAAATCTAGGAAGTAACCGCTGTCAATAGAGCCATTTTGGGAACAGCCTACCTCAGATCCTCCAACGTTGGGAGAAGTGGCGCATTCAAGTAAAACATGCAATCCTCGCACGAGAGACCGTCACGCTAGATACGCTTCACCAACCCAAACCAACAACTGTACGACTACTCGTTGAGCCGAAATATGAATTGGCCATCGAAGATGCGGCAGAAGATACAGAAAGAGACCGACAAATCAAGAACAATCCACTGAAGTTTCAATGGGAATTGAAATGCCAAAAAGTAACGGAGGCAGGCGTTTTGTGTGGGGAAAGACCATGGCATTTAGGTGACCAAAAATGTGTTTCACTCCTGTATTTCAGTATCGGATCAGAGCGAAGACGCCTTCTAACTCAAAAATTTCCGCTCGATAACATCTACGATCTAAATACCCTCAAACTCTGGGTGATGATGGAAATCGTTTTCAATCGCTCCAGAAATATAATCTTTGAAGGCTATGTGTTTTTTTCATGAAAACAGAAAAAGGGTGAAACTGTAGAACAGTTTTGCAGCATTTTGTAAGAATTGGCGGAAAATTGTGACTTCGGAAATCGAGAAGAAGTGATAATCAGAGACATTTTCAGCACGAATATGTTAGATGACGATATTCAACGGGAACTTCTTCGTGACACAGTTGACCCAGATAGAGCCCTCAGTGTAGCTGTATATATGGAGATGGGTCATCAAAATCAACAACGGATCTCATCCAACAACAACAAACAATAGAAGCGTAACTGGCAGTGCAATCAATGCTATACAATCTTTCATTGTGCGAAATCAATCAATATGTAAGCGGAGTTATGACCGGCACTTATCGCTTCAAAACGGGATTTTATGGACTAACGGATAATCAATATGTCATTTGCCAAGGAAATAATGTTTAATTGTGCGAAATCACAATGGTCAGAGAAAAAACCGCTCGAACTGAAATCTTTTTCTAATGATATAGTCGAAACATTAGGAACGTTAAAAACGCCAGTTCGTTGTAATGACTGGAAAACCGTCAAAAAAGCAAAAATCACGGTTATTGGGGACGGTTTTAGACCCATTCTTGGACGTGACTTTTTTGATCAATTGGGAATAACATTTTCACAAAAGCCTTGCCCGAACATAGAGATAAACAACATAGAAACTCCTTGTCCAATAAAAAAATCACTGGCAAAAGAATTTCCGGAACTCATCTCAAGAATAGGAAAATCGAATCATCATACAGTTAATTCAAAATTTCACAGAAATTATTGTGTCACGCACCAAAAAGGGAGAAAAGTACCAATCCATCTTCAACCAAAAGTAAAAATTGAACTCGAAAAATTGTTAAATGAAGGACATATCGAAAAATAAACAAACTGCTCTGATCAATTTTCATTATCTCCAATAGTTATAACCGTCAAAAAAGACCAATCAATCATAATAGCCTTAGATTCCAAAATCTGGAACAAAGCTATTCACAAAAACAAGTACGCGATGCCAAATATCGATTCCCTAATTCAAACGATCTCACAAACACTGTCAACAGCACCGCAAGAAACAGCTTATTTTACGAAAATAGATTTGCAGTATGCTTATACATAATTAAATTTGCATAGCGATACGGCCCGCCATTGTAACTTTAATCGAGTAAGCGGAGTTATGACCGGCACTTATCGCTTCAAAACGGGATTTTATGGACTAACGGATAAGCCAGCCGAATTTCAAAAAAGCAATTGATTGTACACTCGCCAGCTTAACCAATACATTCTGTTTTCTAGACGATATATTGATAAGAAGTAGAGGCAGAATCGAACCACATCTCGACCTTGTACGAAACTGCTTAATAAAATTAGATCAAGAAAGTCTTCGAATCAATCTTGTAAAATGCCATTTTGCAAAAGATAAAATTGAATGGCTCGGGCACAGCATGACTCAAACAGGCATAACACCATTATCAAACAAAACTGATGCAATCGAAAAATTATCATCAGCCTCAAATCTAGAAAAACTACGATCTTTTATGGGATCAGTTCATCATCTGGGAAAATTTATTCCCAATCTATCGCAATTGTGTTTTCCACTTAGACCCCTTCTTAAGAAAAATACAAAATTTATTTGGACTGATGAACATGAAGATCAATTCAAGCTGATAAAACAGAAAATTGCTGAAACAACGGAAAATAAGCTTTTTAACCCCGATCTAGAAACCCGTATAAAATGCGATGCCTCACGTAAAGGTTTGGGTTGTGCTTTAGAGCAAAGAAACCCAAACGGCTGGCACACCGTAGCCTTTGCATCACGATTTCTAATTTCTGTAGAAGATCGGTATAGCATCAATGAGCTTGAGTTATTAGGTGTTTGGTTTGGTCCATCGAACACTTCAAGTACTATCTTTATGGTAAGCCATTCACTGTAATTACTGGTCACAGGGCTTTGTTATTGATCATGACAGAAAATAGAGCTAAGAAATCTTATAATAGTCGACTAACACGTTGGGTTGATAGACTATTACCGTTTTACGATCGATCATCTACCCGGATCAAAAATGGGACTTGTTGATTATATCTCACGCGACCCACAGCAAAAAGCTGTTAATATATCTGCTTATGATGAACAATTCATTGTTGCTAAATTTGACGTGATTAAACGCAGCGCGAAACGCTTCTTATTAAGTGCGGAGAATTACACTGGATTTGCGGCGCGAAATTCAATTATAAAACAAGCCTCAAATACTCCGCATTCCAATGGCAAATTTAGCTGTGAATTTGCACCGCGAAATCGAGAACATTCTTCGATTACGGAAAATGATATTACAATTGGCAAATTAGCACCAAATAACTTAGTTTCTTATACCCAAACCGAGACAGCAAACATTCCACACTCGCTTTTCGCCTCAAATTACTCCACAAATCAGTCGAACAAAAATTTAAACAATTTTCAACAAATTGCCAGTCAATTTCAAAACATTTTAATGATGTCAAACTCAGACGACGAAATTCTCATGCAAGTGAAGCAATCAGCACCATCTAAAGTAAGGTTTGCAGACGAAGCAGGCCCCTGAAATGGCGATACATGCATGGTGGCCGTACATGCATCGTGATATCATCACAAAATGCAAACCTTGTGTCAAAATTGGTAAAAGTTTAAATTCTCTTATTCCCGCTAGCAAATGGGCACCATTAAAATTATGAAAATACTAAATGAAGAAATTCAAATTGATTTTGGCGGACCAATCTATATTGAAAGGAATCAAGAAGTCTACTTTCTTGCATGTATAGATCGATTTTCTCAATTTCCGACTGCGGAGGTACTTGATAGAGCAAATGCAGATAATATTTCGAAATTCCTTCAAGAATATGTTTTACTACACGGAATACCTCGTTCTATTAAATTAGACCAAGCGCGGTGCCAAACTGGTCAACAAATTAAGGCGTTTTTTAATCAAAATAATATACAATTAATTGAAGCTGCGATACACGACCACAGAGCAATTGGACTTGTTGAAAGGCTAATTCAAACAATCAATAACCACTTAGCTTGTATTAAAACGGCGGCGCGAAATCAATTTAATTTGAAAGCATCGATAAACTCTATTATTTACCAACTACGTATATGCCGCCAAAATACTATAAATATATCGCCATTTGAAGCTCATTTTGGCAGAAAAGCAAATATTCCATTAATTAATATTTCAACTGATTCTGACCCAAGTAGTCTCACATATTAACAAATTTTGATTTAATATTTAGACATGGAGACAGTCGGTTGGGAAGAGTTGATCTCGGAGGACAATTGTGACACAGAGGCAAGAAGTGACATCGAGCTGGAACAAAATAAAGACAAATTAAGCAAAGATGCAGTCCGATGGAGCAACGCGGATCCTACCAAGGAATCTCGTGTAATCCCTCATCCAGATGTTGGTCGGGCAGTGCCACGAACGGAGGCCTCACTTACAGTAAAGCTAGCAAAGAAGAAACCCAAGAGCAAAAGATCAAAGAAAAGCCTCGATGGTATCTACGAGGTTCTGTCGCCTGGATCATCAGTAATCAAAACAGACGCCTACACATCAGTAATCAGAGAACCGGGGAAACGAGAGGTTACAATAAGAAACTCGGATTTGGCCAAATTCGGGACGAAGGCGGAACGTCAAACTGATTTACAAACTTATGCCAACAGGAGACCGAAAACACCGTCAGGAAAGATAACAAAGGACTTTCTCAACCAGCATGCGAGAGAGGCGAGCAAAAAGTTGGAGGGCAATAAAAAGATGAAGCATAAGAAAATCGCAGATGATGTCAGCGCAGTTTCATCAATCCACTCAAATGTGACAAGAGCGTTGCTAGTACGAATGCCAGTTAAGCCAAAGAAAACCTTAGTACCCGCACCACCACAGCCACGAACTGAAGGTGTAACTGATTTTGCGCCGCCAACGGAGCTTCCGCTTACGTCAATTGTAATTGCGGAGCTACCAACGAGACCCAAGAAAAAGCAGGAACTAAAGCTACTGAATCTTTCCAACCAATACAGAAAAGAAAAAGATCCGCCCCGTCAATAACAGAATTTGACGAGTCCTTAGCTTCCACTCAAACATGTCCGCCGGCCACGTTATCATCTTCAGCACCTTCGCGTCAAAAACGACGACAAATAATCAAACAAACTCAAATAGAAAATAAATCAATCGTCTCTACAATTCAGAAAACTGCAGCAAGAAATCAAAATGTAGAGTCTGATTATACAGTTAACCCTTGTTCACCGATACAAACATACCCGACCCAATGCTATAATTCCCCGAATTAAGAGGGGCCAGAAACATCGATGACAGTTGGAGAGGCGGAAAGAATCTATGAAAGCGAATCTGATTAAAGTTTTCATAAACATTATAGTACTATTTATAGTAACCAGCAAATATGTTATTAATTTCTTGATAAACTACTTCGTTGTTTATTTTTGTCGAGGGGGAAATGTGATGTAGTTTGAATTAGTATGGATGGGGCTATCGATTTGGGAGTACTAAATCCTTTTAATTTTAGTTATCTTAATCTAGTTCATTTTCATCAATTTATAGTTCTTATTTATTCAATTCCTGTTTGAAGATCAAATCTTCATCATTTCGTGCTTGTTATATTTGTTTACATATTTTCCTGAAATAACTGTCTGTTCATGCTGTCTAGTCCTTCTGTTTGTCGCAATTTGCAAAATTTAGTTATGATCAAATTGCTTATCACATTCTGTTAATCTTAATTTAATCATTCTTGTCGAATCTGAACTCAAGTTTAGTTTCATCTCTTTCAATCCGAAATTCGCTCCGCGAAATACTCAATTTCACAATATTAGAAAAACCTCACTTCGCTAAGAGAAATATTAGTTGGGAATTTAAAGCCAACTTAGCGGCGCTTATAGCACTCATAATTAGAGCTCAGAAAAACGAATTTTCAAAATACAAAAATGATATTGAAATCGCTCCGCGAAATAACCGATAATTTTGTAGTGACAAAACTCTTAAATTGGCACCGCAAATTTATTCTGAGTACAGTAACGAAAACTGTAGGACAAGAACTTCAAAAATTTCAGATACTGTTTTTGTTGTAAACTTGATTGTTGATGGTTTTGCATGAATAGTCGGTGCTTATTATTTGCACCCTCCTAGATGCTTATGCCTTATTTTTACAAAATGATTGACTTTGCCATGACACATGCTCTGTAACTGGGAGGGGGTGCATAACGTACTGAGGGGGTCACATATTCGGAAGATCCGAATTTCTTTTTGCACTATCTTTGCCATTGGTTTAAACAGAGTAGTTACAACCAAAGATAATCGTTTGAGAATAGTTTCTCAACAAATAACGACGCTGGTAAATGTTTTACCCCCAACCCGTCTCCACCAAAAAAACAATGACGAATTTGACAAAATATCAATAGGATTTTTGTAACAGGCAAAGAGTTTTTGCTTATCTGTTGCATTTTGTAATGGTTTCAGTAAGTTTTTAGTTATCCTGATTTATAAGCTTTAAACAATCCGTCATTTTTTGCCGACTGATTTTCTCCAGTAAAATCTCAGCAGTAGTTCAAACTTCAATAAATAAAACTAAAAGACAAGTGCTTTTTTATCAGTCATATGCAAGCAAAAGCAACGCACGTAAAAACAACTATATTAGACACACAATAAAACATCGCATTCAGATTGAACTTAAATCCTCTCCAACCTTATTTGTTTGAAAGTATTCAGTTACCTTACGTATTGTGTATCACTTCAACGTTTGAATGTATAACGTTTTACAATTTTTGAAGCTCAAACAATTGCCAACTAAATTATCAAATCACTACACTGTTGAATAATATTTTTTTAGCAATTGCTGTTTATTTAACTATTTGAACATTAATTTTAAACTATTCAACCGAATTAAACAATTTTATTCATTTTCTATTGATATCGAAGTATTCGGACTATACTCAATTCAGTTACAGTCTCACTTTTTTAAAAACAATGAATTAGTTAGCTCATAAACGAATTAGCTTTACAGCTGATAACGAATTCGACTATTAAAAAATTCTTGAAATCTACGTCACAAGCCATTGTTTAACGGCAAAGCCGTCTGAAAAACAACTGCTTGATTTGAAACTTTACAGTAATCGGTATACAATGAATATTCCGTTTAACTCAAACCCGAATGCTCCTCGGAAAGAGCTCCCTTTTTGTTATATTTGTGGTCGCCAGTTCTCCAAGGCCTCTCTGCCCATTCACGAGCCACAGTGTCTCAAGAAGTGGGAGATTGCGAATGAACAGTTGGCTCCCGAATTCAGGGAAGTGGGATTTGGGGATAAAAAGTAAAGCTGTATGTAAAGTGTGTGTGTGTGAGTGCGTGTTGGGGGGGGGGTGGTCGTATAATAGGAAACACCCGTGTTCTCCAGTTACTGATGTCACATTACAAACCTCCGGCGTAGCTGGGATAGAACCCACAAATACTGAATATATACGATACTGTGAGCTATTTTTGGGAAGGAGCCTAGAGTTGTGTGGGGAGGGTGCAAAATAGCATAATATTGTTTTGTTTCTTCATTATAATCCACTATCTAATGACTTGAGCTGATTGAATCTCAAATTTAAGAACCTTTTTTGTATGAAAAGATCAAAATTGAATCGGAAAAAATATTGCAGTTCCTGAAGAAGAAGCAGAAAAAGTTTTGAAATTAAAACCCACTACCCTGGGATATAATCAGGAAGAAGAAGCCAGTGAAGCCACAGGCAGTACCTGACAGGGCTCTTGGGGGAAAGGGAGGAGGGTACAGCATGGGGGCGTCCGATGCCGCATTCGAGGCTGCAGAGGCTAACTTGGGTAGGTCTTGATTTTGAAGTTTCTGTTGATATTAGCTCTGACCTGACCTAATCTGATTTGAATCACCAGACTGGCATCTGTTCTGTCTACAAAAGTGGCATCTGTTCTGTTCTGCCCCCGCCTCCTGTTTGTTTAGAGCCTATTTTTGAAGCCCCGTTCCACAACACCCAAGGATAATTTTCATCACGTGATAAAGTGTGATAAATTTACTATATTTATGACCACAATATTTTAACTGGGGGTATAAGGCGCATAAGACAATGGAGGGTCAACAACAGAAGACTTCCCAAAAATAGGAATTTAAAAATTCTCGTGCTTATTGCATACCATAGTTTTATGATATCTGTTTTTGGAAAGGAATCAAACTTCTATGCCGGCTTTTACAATTTATGCAGGCACCTTTATGCAGGTGCTAATTCTGATAGTCTATAGTTAAATATGCTGATGGGACTATAGTTATGCCGAAAACTTATATACCACTTGGGCTGGGCAATTTTAACAATAGCTGGACTGTAGTTTAATGCAACATATTACAACACGCAACAACGGTGGTTTGCAAGATAGATATGGCCAACCAGTGTTCAAAGCTAGGAGACGACTGCTGCCTGCATTCCAGATTTCGTGGTCCCAATTTGTTTACTCTCTGGATAGATGACGTCATCATTTAAGGGACCGACATGTTACAAATTTTGAATATAATTGACGAACGTAGACAACAATCAAACTAAATAAAGACTGCTTCCAAACTTACAGAACAGGCTATAGGAAATTGATTTGAAGAGGAAAAAAGAAACATTTGTGGGTTCTGAAGCGAGGTTTGAATCATTATCCAGAAAACGCTAAGAAATCAGTTCAAACAAAGAACATTAAACAAATAAATTACCAACCACAAAAATCAAATTAGAGCAAGAAAATGTGACGATTAGAAAGTAAGTTCTCAAATTTTGCTGAAAGGCGGCTGGCAAAACACTGAGGTTGAGCGTTTCACGGTAAAAGAAGTTAATGGGGCAGCATTAGGAGAAGTTAAACAAATCTGTGGCAGAATCTCAAAGAGATGAAACAGAAGAGCAGCTGGATTGTCTGTTCAAACACGCGATGGGACGCTTTGGAGTGCACTAGAAATCAGCGGCCAGAAAAATTGCTCTGACGAGGGGTGCACGAAAAACGACTTTATAATGATCAAACACTTAGTGCTACGTATCAGCCGATTCTCGTTGCAGCTCTCGGAAAATATACGTCAAGTCAGTTGAAAAGACTGAACCAACTCAAAAATATTAGTACTTGCCGCATCAACCTGTTCAAAATCCAAATAAGCAGAACAAATTTTATCGGGCCGCCAAAGCAGCGTCAAAGTTCAAAGGGGAATCAGTGAATTCACTTCCTAAAACAGAACCAGATTTCTCAAACAGTCTAGTTGACAATTTGATGAGTTTCCGTGAAAAGGTTAATTGATGTCTTAGCAGACATTGCAGGAATGCGGAATGCTCAAGCAAGATCATATCCAAAACGAAGATCAAACTGCACTATGATCCCTACGAACAATTGGCAACGATGTGAAACATTTCCAATTCACGAGATTTATCTTCGGTGCTACCTGCTCACCATCTTGTGCAATAATTGTCCCAATTAAATGCCCAGATGACAACGTCGAGAAATATCCCGAAGCTCAGAGCGCAGTAAAGGTTTACATTAATATGAATGACTATATCAAGTCTTCCAATTCTTTTGAGAATGACAATGCGGCGGTATTTGGAGTAAATACTGCGTGAAAGCAAGCGGCTCCCTTCTAATTGAACTCTTCAGTCCATTGCTGTACCTAAACTTCTTTGACAAAGGATACCAAAATTTACTGGAATTAAAGAACCAGTTGCGGACAATTTTTAGTTGATTCTTTGTTGGATCGTGCTCCATTATCTGCCTCAGAATCATAATTAAGATCAACAATGAAGTACACAGAGGTGGTGCTCGTTAAACATTTAGGCGTGCCCAAGTTGGTACTAGAAATATCTGTCACATCTGTTTGACTTCTGAGTTTCCTTCAACGAGAACTCTCAAATAAAATCAGCAATGTTTTTCTTGTTGAATAGTCAAGCAGCTCCATCAAAAGAACAAGCAGTGTTTTTCGCACACCGCACTGTTGAAATATAAGCAAAAAGTTGATCTGATTGCTGGAATTATTTTGCGACTAACTTGAAGTCAGTCAATCGAAGTACTCGTGGTTTAGAACTCAAATTTAAGAATGCTTGTTAAAGCCGCCCAATTTTCACTCTACAGAATGTGTTATGTGAAGACGTACAAACAAAAACAAACAATTTCCAGTTTGTCGACACCAAACAATTTTTTCGACACCAAACGGTTTTCAACGTGAACAGAACTTTTGCCAATAGTAGCTGCTGTTTTTAGTCCAACCTACAGAAAGAAAAAACATCCAGTACACTGTGGAAAATGTTGCCTTGAAATTTGTATCAAGTAAAATTTTGACAGTTAAGTGTCTTCTACAAATGAACTATCAAAGTCTCACATGATCAAATGTTGCGTCCGCCGAAGGTTTGGTAAAACTTAGCATAAATTGGACTCAAAATGCACATACAGGTCACCAAACCCAAATTTTGATAATAACGGAATACTCCGCGCGAACTGCTGAGGCCGAACTCTTTTTTGCTCCAGCGTCCTCAAAGTTCCCTTCCAGTTTGTGTTTTCCCGCCAACCAGGGAAAATTAATTGGAGAATTTTGAAAATTCTGTCATCAACATTTGTATGATCCCAATCCGCGAATACTCACCGATCTTGATTAAAAAACCGCCAAAATAGACAATAACAACAGGAGGAAACTCAAATTCACTGAATCTGTGTGAACCTTGAAACGCAACACTCCGCATGGTATTTGGTTTCTGGAAAGGTTTACCTGGAAGAGACGGAAACATCGTAGTTGAAACGAAAACAGCAGACGACATTTTCGTCCACCCAATGATGTCTTTCTGGTGTTTTTTCTATTAGTTTTATTTTGTTTAGATTTTCCCCACCAAGTTTGAGGCAATCTGGGTTAATTATGTTATATTCAATTATACATTTGGGTATATTTTTTCTGTGAAATGATAACCGTATTTGTTTGATGGCTTTTTTACCATGTTGTTCCCCGTTGAATATGTTGCCAATGCAACCTCACGTAAGATATATACATATACATATATATATATATATATATATATATATACATATATATATAAATGGCTTTCCCGAAAAAAGTTAGTTTTGTGTCGTGTGATGACATTGTCTTTTGTACCAGAAACATGGAAATCATTTTCTTGAAAACTTGATTTTCACCACTAGTTTTATGTTTTGTTTAGGGATTTGTAATCCAAACATTATTGCTTTTTCGTAGCATCTCATTTATTACCAAGCAATTATTAATCTCTTTTTTTTATTCTTTAGAATAAATAGATTTGAATCTGGATATAAGCTTCAAGGGCATTTTTTCAAATCCAGTCATTTGATTCTTGTTTTTTTTTTGCTGCGGACTCCCCGGCAACAAATACTGAAAACGATGTCTGAGTTTTATTGGTGCATAGATGCAATTGTCTGATTTGGCCTGATATCAATCAATATTTTTTTGACTTTGACATTATATCTTTCTATAAAATGGAAAATATTTATGAACAAAGCTAGTTTTATGTTCTTTATGTTATTCTGCGCCTCAATTCTGACCATGTGTTATTGAGGTTCTAAAGAATTTTAAGGGGATTAATAAATTTTTGTAAGTTAATGGTTTATTGTTTTGATTACTTTTGAAGCTAATTGTTTTCGCGTTGTGTTTTCACTCTTGTTGGCTTAAGGTGTTTGGTTTTTCTGTAGGGATTACCACAGTTTGGTTATGCACCTTATATGTATTTGGTTTTTGTTTATATTCTTCTGACAATTTTGTGACGCGTTCGTATGGCATTCCACGGAAGACACGTACAAAATTGGGCAGCTTTTACGGATTGTAATCCTTTGATAGCGATGGTTTTTAATTTTCGTTTTAAAAACTTTAATAGGTATTTGAAGAAGTTTTTTCCCTCAGTGTTGTTATTTTTCGAGTAACTTGACTTGGTTGAAATGAGGTCTTAGCTGCTTCTTTCAAAGACATACACATATAAATACCTTCTGAATTTTCCTAAAAAATTAATTTTTGGTATTACCGTTGTCATTTTCAAACATAGTAGTCTTTGAATTGTTCTTTTCTTTTTTTTCTAGATTCCCATTCTACAAATAGAGCCTTTAAAAGGTTTATAGTAGAACTTGAACGGTTTCACTCTTGACTTCTTCTTTGATTTTCTTATAACCTACGCTCTCGTTTTTCTTTGAATTCTTCACAAACTTACAAAATCAAATTGAGAACTTAAACTCTGATCCAAAATCAATGAAGCCTTTCAATCTTTAGTTATAAAGTAGCTGTATAAAATGCATTACTGTTTGCAATTCAGTTTGAAAATGAGATACAGGTTCCCCGATCTCATTTTTTGTTGATTGTTGAAACAATCAATTTTTTGTTGATTGCCGAATCTCAGAGCGCAGTAAAGGTTTACCTTATTATCAATGACTACATCCAGTCTTCGAATGCTCTTGAGAATGACAATGCGGCGGTATTTGGAGTAAATACTGCTTGAAAACAAGCGGCTCCCTTCTATTTGAACTCTTCAGTCCGTTGCTGTACGTAAAATTCTTTGACAAAGGATACCAAAATTTACTGGAATTACAGAACCAGTTGCATACAATTTTTAGTTGATACACACTTTGTTGGATCGTGCTCCATTATCTACCTCAGAATCATAATTAAGATCAACAAAGAAGTACACAGAGGTGGTGCTCGTTAAACATTTAGAGTTGCCCAAGTTGGAACTAGTAATATCTGTCATATGTGTTTGACTTCTGAGTTTCCTTCAACGAGAACTCTCAAATGAAATCCGCAATGTTTTTTTGTCGCTTAGTCAAGCAGTTCTATCAAAAGAACAAGCAGTGTTTTTTTGCACACCGCACTATTGAAACATAAGCAAAAGGCTGATCTGATTGCTGGAATTATTTTGCGACTAAATTGAAGTCATTCAATCACAGTACTCGTGGTTTAGAACTCAAATTGAAGAATGCCTGTTAAAGCCGCCTGTTAGAGCAGATTTTCACTCTAAAGAATGCGTTATGTGAAGACGTACAAACAAATTCCTGTTTGTCGACACCAAAAAATTTAGTCGGCACCAAACGGTTTTCTGCACTGCAAAGAAGAAACCCAAGAGCAAAAGATCAAAGAAAAGCCTCGATGGTATCTACGAGGTTCTGTCGCCTGGATCATCAGTAATCAAAACAGACGCCTACACATCAGTAATCAAAGAACCGGGGAAACGAGAGGTTACAATAAGAAACTCGGATTTGGCCAAATTCGGGACGAAGGCGGAACGTCAAACTGATTTACAAACTTATGCCAACAGGAGACCGAAAACACCGTCAGGAAAGATAACAAAGGACTTACTCAACCAGCATGCGAGAGAGGCGAGGAAAAAGTTGGAGGGCAATAAAAAGATGAAGCATAAGAAAATCGCAGATGATGTCAGCGCAGTTTCATCAATCCACTCAAATGTGACAAGAGCGTTGCTAGTACGAATGCCAGTTAAGCCAAAGAAAACCTTAGTACCCGCACCACCACAGCCACGAACTGAAGGTGTAACTGATTTTGCGCCGCCAACGGAGCTTCCGCTTACGTCAATTGTAATTGCGGAGCTACCAACGAGACCCAAGAAAAAGCAGGAACTAAAGCTACTGAATCTTTCCAACCAATACAGAAAAGAAAAAGATCCGCCCCGTCAATAACAGAATCTGACGAGTCCTTAGCTTCCACTCAAACATGTCCGCCGGCCACGTTATCATCTTCAGCACCTTCGCGTCGAAAAACGACGACAAATAATCAAAAAAACTCAAGTAGAAAATAAATCAATCGTCTCTACAATTCAGAAAACTGCAGCAAAAAATCAAAATATAGAGTCTGATTATACAGTTAACCCTTGTTCACCGATACAAACATTCCCGACCCAATGCTATAATTCCCCGAATTAAGAGGGGCCAGAAACATCGATGACAGTTGGAGAGGCGGAAAGAATCTATGAAAGCGAATCTGATTAAAATTTTCATAAACATTATAGTATTATTTATAGTAACCAGCAAATATGTTAATAATTTCTTGATAAACTACTCCGTTGTTTATTTTTGTCGAGGGTGAAATGTGATGTAGTTTGAATTAGTATGGATGGGGCTATCGATTTGGGAGTACTAAATCCTTTTAATTTTAGTTATCTTAATCTTGTTCAATTTCATCAATTTATAGTTCTTATTTATTCAATTCCTGTTTGAAGATCAAATCTTCATCATTTCGTGCTTGTTAAATTTGTTTACATATTTTCCTGAAATAACTGTCTGTTCTTGCTGTCTAGTCCTTCTGTTTGTCGCAATTTGCAAAATTTAGTTATGATCAAATTGCTTATCACATTCTGTTAATCTTAATTTAATCATTCTTGTCGAATCTGAATTCAAGTTTAGTTGCATCTCTTTCAATCCGAAATTCGATCCGCGAAATACTCAATTTCACAATATTAGGAAAACCTCATTTCGCTAAGAGAAATATTAGTTGGGAATTTAAAGCCAACTTAGCGGCGCTTATAGCACTCATAATTAGAGCTCAGAAAAACGAATTTTCAAAATACAAAATTGAAATTGAAATCGCTCCGCGAAATAACCGATAATTTTGTAGTGACAAAACTCTTAAATTCATTCTGAGTACAGTAACGAAAACTGTATGACAAGAACTTCAAAAATTTCAGATACTGTTTTTGTTGTAAACTTGATTGTTGATGGTTTTGCATGAATAGTCGGTGCTTATTATTTGCACCCTCCTAGATGCTTATGCCTTATTTTTACAAAATGATTGTCTTTGCCATGACACATGCTCTGTAACTGGGAGGGGGTGCATAACGTACTGAGGGGGGTCACAGATTCGGAAGATCCGAATTTCTTTTTGCACTATCTTCGCCATTGGTTTAAACAGAGTAGTTACAACCAAAGAGAATCGTTTGAGAATAGTTTCTCAACAAATAACCACGCTTGTAATTGTTTTACCCCCAACCCGTCCCCACAAAAGAAACAATGACTGGAACTTGACAAGATATCAATGAGATTTTCATAACAAGCAAAGAGTTTTTGCTTATCTGTGGCAATTTGTAATGGTTTCAGTAAGTTTTTAGTTATCTTGATTTATAAGCTTTAAACAATCCGTCATTTTTGCCGACTGATTTTCTCCAGTAAAATCTCAGCAGTAGTTCAAACTTCAATAAATAAAACTAAAAGACGCGTGCTTTTTTATCAGTCATACGCAAGCAAAAGCAACGCACGTAAAAACAACTATATTAGACACACAATAAAACATCGCATTCAGATTGAACTTAAAACCGATCCAACATTATTTGTTTGAAAGTATTCAGTTACCTTACGTATTGTGTATCACTTCAACGTTTGAATGTATAACGTTTTACAATTTTTGAAGCTCAAACAATTGCCAACTAAATTATCAAATCACTACACTGTTGAATAATATTTTTTAGCAATTGCTGTTTATTTAACTATTTGAACATTAATTTTAAACTATTCAACCGAATTAAACAATTTTATTCATTTTCTATTGATATCGAAGTATTCGGACTATACGCAATTCAGTTACAGTCTCACTTTTTTTAAAACCAATGAATTAGTTAGCTCGTAAACGGATTAGTTTTACAGCTGATAACGAATTCGACTATTAAAAAATTCTCGAAATCTACGTCACAAGCCATTGTTTAACGGCAAAGCCGTGTGAAAAACAACTGCTTGATTTGAAATTTTTCAGTAATCGATATACAATGAATATTCCGTTTAACTCAAACCCGAATGCTCCTCGGAAAGAGCTCCCTTTTTGTTATATTTGTGGTCGCCAGTTCTCCAAGGCCTCTCTGCCCATTCACGAGCCACAGTGTCTCAAGAAGTGGGAGATTGCGAATGAACAGTTGGCTCCCGAGTTTAGGGAAGTGGGATTTGGGGATAAAAAGTAAAGCTGTATGTAAAGTGTGTGTGTGTGAGTGCGTGTTGGGGGGGGGGGGGGGGGTGGTCGTATAATAGGAAACACCCGTGTTCTCCAGTTACTGATGTCACATTACAAACCTCCGGCGTAGCTGGGATAGAACCCACAAATACTGAATATATACGATACTGTGAGCTATTTTTGGGAAGGAGCCTAGAGTTGTGTGGGGAGGGTGCAAAATAGCATAATATTGTTTTGTTTCTTCATTATAATCCACTATATGTTTACTTGAGCTGATTGAATCTCAAATTTAACAACCTTTTTGAATGAAAAGATCAAAATTGAATCGGAAAAAATATTGCAGTTCCTGAAGAAGCAGAAAAAGTTTTGAGATTAAAACCCACAACCCTGGGATATAATCAGGAAGAAGAAGCCAGTGAAGCCACAGGCAGTACCTGACAGGGCTCTTGGGGGAAAGGGAGGAGGGTACAGCATGGGGGCGTCCGATGCCGCATTCGAGGCTGCACAGGCTAACTTGGGTAGGTCTTGATTTTGTAGTTTCTGTCGATATTAGCTCTGACCTGACCTAATCTGATTTGAGTCACCAGAGTACAAAAGTGGCATCTGTTCTGTTCTGCCCCCGCCTCCTGTTTGTTTAGAGCCTATTTTTGAAGCCCCGTTCCACAACACCCAAGGATAATTTTCATCACGTGATAAAGTGTGATAAATTTACTATATTTATGACCACAATATTTTAACTGGGGGTATAAGGCGCATAAGACAATGGGGGCCAACAACGGAAGACTTCCCAAAAATAGGAATATAAAAATTCTCGTGCTTATTGCATACCATAGTTTTATGATGTCTGTTTTTGGAAAGGAATCAAACTTCTATGCCGGCTTTTACAATTTATGCAGGCACTTTTATGCAGGTGCTAATTCTGATAGTCTATAGTTAAATATGCTGATGGGGACTAGTTTCGCCGAAAACTTCTATACCACTTGCGCTGGGCGATTTTAACACTAGCTGGACTGTAGTTTACTACAACATATTACAACACGCAACAACGGTGGTTTGCAAGATAGATATGGCCAACCAGTGTTCAAAGCTAGGAGACGACTGCTGCCTGCATTCCAGATTTCGTGGTCCCGATTTGTTTACTCTGGATAGATGACGTCATCATTTAAAGGACCGACAGGTTACAAATTTTGAATATAATTGACGAACGTAGACAACAATCAAACTAAATAAAGACTACTTGCAAACTTACGCAACAGGTTATAGGAAATTGATCTGAAGAAGAAAAAAGAAACATTTGTGGGTTCTGAAGCGAGGTTTGAATCCAGAAAACAATAAGAAATCAGTTAAAACAAAAAACATTAAACAAATAAATTAACAACACCAAAAAACAATTTAGAGCGTACAAACATGGATATAGTCAACAAGAAAATGTGACGACTGGAAAGTAAGTTCTCAAATTTTGCTGAAAGGCGGCTGGCAAAACACTGAGCTTGGGCATTTCACGGTAAAAGAAGTTAATGGAGCAGCATTAGGAGAAGTTAAACAAATCTCTAGCAGCAGCTCAAACAGATGAAACAAGAGCAGCTGGATAGTCTGTTCAAACACGCGATGGGACGTTTCGGAGTGCCCAAAAAATCAGCGGCCAAAAAATTTGCTCTGACGAGGGGTGCACGAAAAACGACTTTATAATGATCAAACACTTAGTGCTACGTATCAACCGATTCTCGTCGCAGCTCTCGAAAAAAATACGTCAAGTCAGTTGAAATGACTGAACCAACTCAAAAATATTAGTACTTGCCGCATCAACCTGTTCAAAATCCAAATAAGCAGAACAAATTTTATCGGGCCGCCAAAGCAGCGTCAAAGTTCAAAGGGGAATCAGTGAATTCACTTCTTAAAACAGAACCAGATTTCTCAAACAGTCTAGTTGACAATTTGATCAGTTTCCGTGAAAAGGTTAATTGATGTCTTAGCAGACATTGCAGGAATGCGGAATGCTCATGCAAGATCATATCCAAAATGAAGATCAAACTGCACTATGATCCCTACGAACAATTGGCAACGATGTGAAACACCATCTTGTGCTCACCATCTTGTGCTACGAACAATTGGCAACGATGTGAAACACGATCTGCTCACCATCTTGTGCAATATTTGTCCCAATTAAATTCCCAGATAACAACGTCGAGAAATATCCCGAAGCTCAGAGCGCAGTAAAGGTTTACATTAATATGAATGATTATATCAAGTCTTCCAATTCTTTTGAGAATGACAATGCGGCGGTATTTGGAGTAAATACTGCGTGAAAGCAAGCGGCTCCCTTCTAATTGAACTCTTCAGTCCATTGCAGTACCTAAAATTCTTTGACAAAGGATACCAAAATTTACTGGAATTAAAGAACCAGTTGCGGACAATTTTTAGTTGATTCTTTGTTGGATCGTGCTCCATTATCTACCTCAGAATCATAATTAAGATCAACAATGAAGTACACAGAGGTGGTGCTCGTTAAACATTTAGGCGTGCCCAAGTTGGTACTAGAAATATCTGTCACATCTGTTTGACTTCTGAGTTTCCTTCAACGAGAACTCTCAAATAAAATCAGCAATGTTTTTCTTGTTGAATAGTCAAGCAGCTCCATCAAAAGAACAAGCAGTGTTTTTTGCACACCGTACTGTTGAAATATAAGCGAAACGCTGACCTGATTGCTGGAATTATTTTGCGACTAAATTGAAGTCATTCAATCAAAGTACTCGTGGTTTAGAACTCAAATTGAAGAATGCCTGTTAAAGCCGCCCGATTTTCACTCTAAAGAATGCGTTATGTGAAGACGTACAAACAAATTTCAGTTTGTCGACACCAAACAATTTAGTCGGCACCAAACGGTTTTCAACGTGAACAGAACTTTTGCCAATAGTAGCTGCTGTTTTTAGTCTGACCTACAGAAAGAAAAGCATCCAGTACACTGTGGAAACTGTTGCCTTGAGAAAATTGTATCAAGTAAAGTTTTGACAGTTAAGTGTCTTCGACAACTGAACTATCAAAGTCTCACATGATCAAATGTCGCGTCCGCCGAAGGTTTGGGAGAACTTAGCGATAAATTGGACTCAAAATGCACATACAGGTCACCAAACCTAAAATTTGATAATAACGGAATACTCCACGTGAACTGTTGAGGCCGAACTCTTTTCTGCTCCAGCGTCCTTAAAGTTCCCTTCCAGTTTGTGTTTTCCCGCCAACCAAGCCAACCAAGAAAAAGTTGTTGGAGAATTTTGAACATTCTGACACCCAGGTTTGTAGGATCCTAATCCGCGAATACTCACCTATCTTGATTAAAAAACCACCAAGGAGAGAAGTTAAACAAATCTCTAGCAGCAGCTCAAACAGATGAAACAAGAGCAGCTGGATAGTCTGTTCAAACACGCGATGGGACGTTTTGGAGTGCCCAAAATATCAGCGGCCAAAAAATTTGCTCTGACGAGGGGTGCACGAAAAACGACTTTATAATGATCAAACACTTAGTGCTACGTATCAACCGATTCTCGTCGCAGCTCTCGAAAAAAATACGTCAAGTCAGTTGAAATGACTGAACCAACTCAAAAATATTAGTACTTGCCGCATCAACCTGTTCAAAATCCAAATAAGCAGAACAAATTTTATCGGGCCGCCAAAGCAGCGTCAAAGTTCAAAGGGGAATCAGTCAATTCACTTCTTAAAACAGAACCAGATTTCTCAAACAGTCTAGTTGACAATTTGATCAGTTTCCGTGAAAAGGTTAATTGATGTATTAGCAGACATTACAGGAATGCGGAATGCTCATGCAAGATCATATCCAAAATGAAGATCAAACTGCACTATGATCCCTACGAACAATTGGCAACGATGTGAAACACCATCTTGTGCTCACCATCTTGTGCTACGAACAATTGGCAACGATGTGAAACACGATCTGCTCACCATCTTGTGCAATATTTGTCCCAATTAATTTCCCAGATAACAACGTCGAGAAATATCCCGAAGCTCAGAGCGCAGTAAAGGTTTACATTAATATGAATGACTATATCAAGTCTTCCAATTCTTTTGAGAATGACAATGCGGCGGTATTTGGAGTAAATACTGCGTGAAAGCAAGCGGCTCCCTTCTAATTGAACTCTTCAGTCCATTGCAGTACCTAAAATTCTTTGACAAAGGATACCAAAATTTACTGGAATTAAAGAACCAGTTGCGGACAATTTTTAGTTGATTCTTTGTTGGATCGTGCTCCATTATCTACCTCAGAATCATAATTAAGATCAACAATGAAGTACACAGAGGTGGTGCTCGTTAAACATTTAGGCGTGCCCAAGTTTGTACTAGAAATATCTGTCACATCTGTTTGACTTCTGAGTTTCCTTCAACGAGAACTCTCAAATAAAATCAGCAATGTTTTTCTTGTTGAATAGTCAAGCAGCTCCATCAAAAGAACAAGCAGTGTTTTTTGCACACCGTACTGTTGAAATATAAGCGAAACGCTGACCTGATTGCTGGAATTATTTTGCGGCTAAATTGAAGTCATTCAATCAAAGTACTCGTGGTTTAGAACTCAAATTGAAAAATGCCTGTTAAAGCCGCCCAATTTTCACTCTAAAGAATGCGTTATGTGAAGACGTACAAACAAATTTCAGTTTGTCGACACCAAACAATTTAGTCGGCACCAAACGGTTTTCAACGTGAACAGAAATTTTGCCAATAGTAGCTGCTGTTTTTAGTCTGACCTACAGAAAGAAAAGCATCCAGTACACTGTGGAAACTGTTGCCTAGAGAAAATTGTATCAAGTAAAGTTTTGACAGTTAAGTGTCTTCGACAACTGAACTATCAAAGTCTCACATGATCAAATGTCGCGTCCGCCGAAGGTTTGGGAGAACTTAGCGATAAATTGGACTCAAAATGCACATACAGGTCACCAAACCTAAAATTTGATAATAACGGAATACTCCACGTGAACTGTTGAGGCCGAACTCTTTTCTGCTCCAGCGTCCTTAAAGTTCCCTTCCAGTTTGTGTTTTCCCGCCAACCAAGCCAACCAGGAAAAAGTTGTTGGAGAATTTTGAACATTTTGACACCCAGGTTTGTAGGATCCTAATCCGCGAATAATCACCTATCTTGATTAAAAAACCACCAAAATAGACCATAACAGCAGGAGGACACACACGACACACGACACAAAATTATCTTTTTTCGGGAAAGCCAGTTATATATATATATATATATATATATATACATATATATATATATATATATATATATATATATATAGATATATATACATATATATATATATATATATATATATATATATATATATATATATAAATATATAAATGGCTTTCCCGAAAAAAGATAATTTTGTGTCGTGTGATGAAATTGTCTTTTGTACCAGTAACATGGAAATCATTTTCTTGAAAACTTGATTTTCACCACTAGTTTTATGTTTTGGTTAGGGATTTGTGACCATCTCAATTGTCCCACTGATTTTGTTCTCATTTTAGTGCCATTTGTGGGTAATTTTACACTTTTGCTCCATATTTTTAGTAATCCAAACATTATTGCTTTTTCGTTGCATGTCATTTATTACCAAGCAATTATTAATCTCATTTCTTTTTATTCTTTAGAATAAATAGATTTGAATCTGGATATAGGTTTCAAGGGCAATTTTTTTCAAATCCAGTCATTTGATTCTTGTTTTTTTCTTTTGCTGCGGACTCTCTGGCAACAAATACTGAAAACGATGTCTGAGTTTTATTGGTGCATAGATGCAATTGTCTGATTTGGCCTTATAGCAAACAATATTTTTTTGACTTTGACATTATATCTTTCTATAAAAATGGAAAGTATTTATGAACTAAGCTAGTTTTTTGTTCTTTATGTTATTTTGCGCCTCAATTCTGACCATGTGTTATTGAGGTTCTAAATAATTTTAAGGGGATTTATAAATTTTTGTAAGTTAATGGTTTATTGTTTTGATTACTTTTGAAGCTAATTGTTTTCGCGTTATGTTTTCACTCTTGTTGGCTTAAAGTGTTTGGTTTTTCTGTAGGGATTACCACAGTTTGGTTATGCACCTTATATGTATTTGGTTTTTGTTTATATTCTTCTGACAATTTTGTGACGCGTTCGTATGGCATTCCACGGAAGACACGTACAAAATTGGGCAGCTTTTACGGATTGTAATCCTTTGATAGCGATGGTTTTTAATTTTTGTTTTGAAAACTTTAATAGATGTTTGAAGAAGTTTTTTCCCTCAGTATTGTTATTTTTCGAGTAACTTGACTTGGCTGAAAAGAGGTCTTAGCTGCTTCTTTCAAAGACATACACATATAAATACCTTCTGAATTTTTCTAAAAAATCATTTTTTTGGTATTACCGTTGTCATTTTCAAACTTAGTAGTCTTTGAATTGTTCTTTTCTTTTTTTCTTTATTCCAATTTTACAAAAAGAAACTTTAAAAGGTTTATAGTAGAACTTGAACGGTTTCACTCTTGACTTCTTTTTTGATTTTCTTATAACCTACGCTCTCGTTTTTCTTTGAATTCTTCACAAACTTACAAAATCAAATTGAGAACTTAAACTCTGATCCAAAATGAATGAAGCCTTTCAATCTTTAGTTATAAAGTAGCTGGATAAAATGCATTACCGTTTGCAATTCAGTTTGAAAATGAGATACAGGTTCCCGGATCTCATTTTTTGTTGATTGCCGAATCTCAGAGCGCACTAAAGGTTTACCTTAATATCAATGACTACGTCCAGTCTTCGAATGCTCTTGATAATGACAATGCGGCGGTATTTTGAGTAAGTGCTGCTTGAAAACAAGCGGCTCCCTTCTATTTGAACTCTTCAGTCCGTTGCTGTACGTAAAATTCTTTGACAAAGGATACCAAAATTTACTGGAATTACAGAACCAGTTGCATACAATTTTTAGTTGATACACACTTTGTTGGATCGTGCTCCATTATCTACCTCAAATAATAATTAAGATCAAGAAAGAAGTACACAGAGGTGGTGCTCGTTAAACATTTAGACTTGCCCAAGTTGGAACTAGAAATATCTGTCACATGTGTTTGACTTCTGAGTTTCCTTCAACGAGAACTCTCAAATGAAATCCGCAATGTTTTTTTGTCGCTTAGTCAAGCAGTTCTATCAAAAGAACAAGCAGTGTTTTTTGCACACCGCACTGTTGAAACATAAGCAAAAGGCTGATCTGATGGCTGGAATTATTTTGCGACTAAATTGAAGTCATTCAATCAACGTACTCGTGGTTTAGAACTCAAATTGAAGAATGCCTGTTAAAGCCGCCCGATTTTCACTCTAAAGAATGCGTTATGTGAAGACGTACAAACAAATTTCAGTTTGTCGACACCAAACAATTTAGCCGGCACCAAACGGTTTTCAACGTGAACAGAACTTTTGCCAATATTAGCTGCTGTTTTTAGTCTGACCTACAGAAAGAAAAGCATCCAGTACACTGTGGAAACTGTTGCCTTGAGAAAATTGTATCAAGTAAAGTTTTGACAGTTAAGTGTCTTCGACAACTGAACTATCAAAGTCTCACATGATCAAATGTCGCGTCCGCCGAAGGTTTGGGAGAACTTAGCGATAAATTGGACTCAAAATGCACATACAGGTCACCAAACCTAAAATTTGATAATAACGGAATACTCCACGTGAACTGTTGAGGCCGAACTCTTTTCTGCTCCAGCGTCCTTAAAGTTCCCTTCCAGTTTGTGTTTTCCCGCCAACCAAGCCAACCAGGAAAAAGTTGTTGGAGAATTTTGAACATTCTGACACCCAGGTTTGTAGGATCCTAATCCGCGAATACTCACCTATCTTGATTAAAAAACCACCAAAATAGACCATAACAACAGGAGGAAACTCAATTTCAATGAATCTATGTGAACCTTGAAACGCATCACTCCGCATGGTATTTGGTTTCTGTTGAGGGTTACCTGGAAGAGACGGAAATATCGTAGTTGAAGCGAAAACAGCGGACGACATCTTCGTCCACACAATGAGGTCTTTCGGGTGTTTTTTCTATTAGTTTTATTTTGTTTAGATTTTCCCCGCCAAAATTGAGGCAATCTGGGTTAATTATGTTATATTCAATTATACATTTGGGTATATTTTTTTCTGGGAAATGATAACAGTATTTGTTTGATGGCTTTTTTATCATGTTGTTCCCCGTTGAATATGTTGCTAATGCAACCTCACGTATATATATATATATATATATATATATATATATATATATACATACATATAAATATATATATATATATATATATATATATATATATATATACACATAAATATATATATATATATATATATATATATATATATATATATATAAATGGCTTTCCCGAAAAAAGATAAATTTGTGTCGTGTGATGAAATTGTCTTTTGTACCAGAAACATGGAAATCATTTTCTTGAAAACTTGATTTTCACCACTAGTTTTATGTTTTGGTTAGGGATTTGTGACCATCTCAATTGTCCCCACTGATTTTGTTCTCATTTTAGTGCCATTTGTGGGTAATTTTACATTTTTGCTCCATATTTTCAGTAATCCAAACATTATTGCTTTTTCGTAGCATCTCATTTATTACCAAGCAATTATTAATCTCATTTTTTTTAATTCTTTAGCATAAATAGATTTGAATCTGGATATAGGTTTCAAGGGAATTTTTTTCAAATCCAGTCATTTGATTCTTGTTTTTTTCTTTTGCTGCGGACTCTCTGGCAACAAATACTGAAAACGATGTCGGAGTTTTATTGGTGCATAGATGCAATTGTCTGATTTGACCTGATAGCAATCAATATTTTTTTGACTTTGACATTATATCTTTCTATAAAAATGGAAAATATTTATGAACTAAGCTAGTTTTTTGTTCTTTATGTTGCCTCAATTCTGAACATGTGTTATTGAGGTTCTAAAGAATTTTAAGGGGATTTATAAATTTTTGTAAGTTAATGGTTTATTGTTTTGATTACTTTTGAAGCTAATTGTTTTCGCGTTGTGTTTTCACTCTTGTTGGCTTAAAGTGTTTGGTTTTTCTGTAGGGTTTACCACAGTTTGGTTATGCACCTTATATGTATTTGGTTTTTGTTTATATTCTTCTGACAGTTTTGTGACGCGTTCGTATGGCATTCCACGAAAGACACGTACAAAATTCGGCAGCTTTTACGGATTGTAATCCTTTGATAGCGATGGTTTTTAATTTTCGTTTTAAAAACTTTAATAGATGTTTTAAGAAGTTTTTTTCCCTCAATATTGTTATTTTTCGAGTAACTTGACTTGGTTGAAAAGACGTCTTAGCTGCTCCTTTCAAAGACAAACACATATAAATACCTAAATTTTTCTAAAAAAATTCTTTTTTGGTATTACCGTTGTCACTTTCAAACTTAGTAGTTTTTGAATTGTTCTTTTCTTTTTGTCATTATTCCCGTTTTACAAATAGAACCTTTTTTTAAAAGGTTTATAGGAGAACTTTAACGGTTTCGCTACTCATGACTTCTTTTTTGATTTCCTACGCTCTCGTTTTTCTTTGAATTCTTCACAAACTTACAAAATCAAATTGAGAACTTAAACTCTGATCCAAAATGAATGAAGCCTTTCAATCTTTAGTTATAAAGTAGCTGGATAAAATGCATTACTGTTTGCAATTCAGTTTGAAAATGAGATACAGGTTCCCGGATCTAATTTTTTGTTGATTGTTGAAACTTTCTGTCATTTTGTTTATTCGTGTGATCCTTTGAGTAAATTTTGGATATTTGATCTCACTCATGTTTAAACCTTTTTTGTTTGCGCGTCGGTCCCTGTTAATGAATCCATCAAAATTTAAGTACAAAATTTAATGCAACATTTTAACTACTTCTTTATTTTGAAGGTAGTATAGTTCTACTTCAACTGGTAGAGAATTAAGCTACGAATGAGTGAGCGAGGTCAGAGCCGTTTATGCCATTGCGCATTAGCGAGCCACCTTGTTATAAAAAGATGTTATCTTGTCTAAGTTTATCATAAATCATTATAAAGAGCTGGATATTTTCTAATGACGAATTAACTCAGCACGCTGAAATTTACTCATTTGGTCGCGTTACCACAGCATGTTCGAAAGATTTCAGAGAAGTTCCTGGTTACCCCAATGCCATTCTAAAAGTCTTTAGAATTATAACAATCCCAAAGTTAGGAGAAGTTTACATTCCTTATCAACATAGATCCCCTTTTTGCAGTTTTGTAATATGTTTACGGGCAAATAAGGTGTAGATATAAGTACTCATATTGCACTTAAAATCCAATTCAAACAGACAAGGAGTTCAAAAAACTCTTTTTTTACTTCTTTTCTCTAGTGAATTACTTGATCCTTCTTTAGTGCATTACAAGATTAATTAATACTTTCTGTTGTTGACCCACCTGTATTTTTATCTATAAAGCTATTATTATACTACCCTACACTACCATTGATAGTGTTACCTCTTGACATTGTTTTTTGGATAAATAAAGTGTTACTTTTTTTCTTTAGTCGAATGTCCGAACTGTCAACGAACATTCAATATGGACCGAATAGAGAAACACGTCAGCATCTGCAAAAAGTCTAATGTCGTTCCTCACAAGAAGACTGCCTCGAACACACCCCGACAAGTAGAGGAAGCACCAAAACCGTCCCCTGCACCCAAAGCATCTAAATCACAACCGAGTAAACATTTATCAGCACCAACAGAGAGTAAACAAGTAGCAAACGGGACTGGTGGTAGTGGTGCAAAGTTTTGTTCCGAGTGTGGGCAGAAATTTGAACAAGTTGCCAAGTTTTGCACAGAATGCGGGGCAAAGCGATGATCAATAAAACTTAATTCTGATATTATGAAACTTCTCTAATTGTTGATATAGATTATAGCTATTGTTGTGTGTCCAAAAGTGCATAGACATAAAAAAATTAAATGTTTGCATGATAAAATTTTCCTCCTACTATAACAGAATGAAAGTTCAGAAATGGATTAATCTTATTCCTCGTTCAGCGTGTGACGCACATCATCAGCCTAAAGTTGGTACCCAATGGTACCCACGAGCTGGGTACCATTGGGCAATAGGGTGGACAAATTATGAATAGTTGGACGCACAAATATTTTCTTTAAACGATCTGAACTAACAGTTTGATCATAAAAATGGATATCTATACTTGCTAGTGCCATCCTCAAGTGATACCAAAATAACAAGCTGAAAGGTTTTTCTTCAATTAATGAAAAAATTGAAATTTGCTTTTCCAAATATTTTAGCTATAGCTTAGCTCCAATCTGCTCGTCCAAATCCAACGTTTCGCAAGTGATTATGTATTTAGTCTTAATTTTAACGTAATGATAATTGCCACTATAAAGTTTGATGCTTTCTACTAAAAATAGATGAATTGTTGAACGGATTAGCACTTCTGGAGAAAACAAGGATATTTATTGTTCCGAAACTGAACTGTACATAAAATAAGTTCACCCAATAGTTTGATGAAGCAAAGATAATCCTTTTTCAGACCTAATTTTAAAGCGAGGAACGTATGGTTCAATTTCGAAAACAATTCTTACAACATTGATCCCTACATTGGCAATCTTCACTAAACGTGAAATTGAGATAAGACGTTATAGTAATTTAACAGATACCATAAGGCAAATTTGATAAAAACCCAACCAAATTTCATCAAAAATTGTCTCAAAATGTGATAAAACTTCGTATTTCTTTAACTTCGTTTGAGTTTATATTTTTGTTAATATTGGACAAACTTATACAATTCCGGTAAAAATTTTTGAACTTTCTGTGAAAATTTGGTTAACCTCCTACGACAATTGCAAACTATTTAGCGTTTTGCATTGTGACGCTCCCGTGCACATCCAGACTAGAGAAAAGTCAACCCTACCATGCAACGTAATATGTGAAAATTACAATCACACAGTTAACAGCCAGCAATTGATAGAAATTACACCAAAATTAAATACAGAGATTCTCTGACTCCCCTAGTGATCGAAGAATTCAAAATCTTGCAAGAATTTTGCAGGAAATTTTGCAAGATAATGCATAGTTCTTCCATTTATCTTGCAAGATTCTTGCAAGAATTGAATTTTTCTGCAAGATTCTTGCGAGAATTGAATTCTTCTTGCAAGAATCTTGCAAGTTTTTGTATTTTTCTTTCAAGAATCTTGCAAGATTTTGAATTCTTCAACTGGTTACCTGGCTAGATGACGATGGCAGGCGAGCTAAAAATGTCAATGTTAAGCATGAAATTGTGTCGGAAAATTTGCTCAAGTCAAGCTAAGACTGACTTTTTTGAGCTAATTCCAGTATAATTCGGGTGTTTTCCCTCCTCCTTTTTAATTCCGGGCTTGGGACCGGCGATTGCGGAGTTACAAACAAATACCTATAGGGGAAATGAGCGGTGACCTAGCAAAAGAACTAGACTAAAAAAAACTTAGTATCCTAAAAAATTTATTAGAATTTAAAATTGTTAAGATATATTCAGAAAATAGATCACATAGTATTTGCCAAGTTTTATGAATCATAATAGAGTTTTTTTTAAAAAAATTGCGGCGTTGAAACTACAGTATGTAGCTACCATTGTGAAATTACCTGTTTCGCAAAAAAACCACGAAAAAAAAATCACAGTTAATTTTAGATAGGTCATAAACCCCACGGAAATAAACACTCACTTGACTGTTAAAAAACTGTGCATTTAGAGCGTTTGGGACATTTCAAAAAACTATCACAAACAAATAATTTTTGCGACCAAAATTCATTTTTAAATTGGGGGTTTATTTCCGTGAGGGTTTATTACCCGTGGGGTTTATTTCCCATCTAAAAATAAGTTAGTTTTTTTTGGCGGGGGTCTATTTCCTAGACTCAAATTTATTCTTCAAATCTAGTCCTGGAACGTTACAATGAATCATTATCTGTCTAGCGCATTTCTAGAGACTGTTGGCAGCTGATGGTTCTAATACGGACTGATCCACTTTCAGCGCTTTTTGCAATTGCCAACTGTTTGACTTAGCGTCTGCAAAAACCGCTCAATGAATATGCTAGAACGAAATCGTTGTCACCCAGGAGACTTGGTGCCATCGGACACGTGGGTGCTTGCAAGTACACTTTTTCGGATAAGTGAAAGAAAATTTTCTTATATGTTCAGAGGAGTTGAAATGAACCAAACGTCTCCTTCTCTGATAGCGAAGCAGCCAAACATTTTTGGCTGCTGATGCAAGGGACAAAGGTTAGATTTAAAACCAAGTCTAATATTTTGTCGTAAATTTGGACACTAAGCTTATGGCAAAATATTGGACTTTCTTGTTTAAGTTTAAGTTCAATCTTTAATATTATGCTCTCTGTCTCAAAGTTTTTGAGACCGATGAAATCGTACCCTTTAATCAAATGCAATTGCATTTAAAAGTTGTGAGGAATTTTCATTAGCTGTTGTGAATAGTTTAAAGACGTTATTTTTAAAATCCCTTTATCAAGTCGAGATTTATAGTTTACGTGATTATGCTTGAAGTCACTGAGAACTTCTACTGTTTATCGATAACCGCGTTCTAATTTGAGATCTTTTGTTAGAATATTTTGCAGAGTCACGTAAATATGCTTAAAAAGCGGTTTGCAAATGTGGCAAAAGGAGTTGGGTCTGGGTCAGTTGTTTACCGATCACAGAGGTCCGCGCATTTGAGAAAATTATACTTGTTATGTAGGGTGTCGATAGTGTAGACGAAACGTATTTAAACATTTAAAACTTTCACAAGTTGATTTAATGCTAAGTTCTCAAAAATAGGTTATGAGTTCATAGAACTCTAAGGAGCCTATTTTTTGAAATTCACTATTGAACATAATTTAATAACAGTCCATATTTCAAGTAAAGAAGTCTCATCATTTATGGCTGTACACTTTGGGCATCTGAATGACGTTTGTTTGCTAAAATGACACAAGTTTTTAACTGGGATTCTTGACACGCAAGTACACAGCTACAACTCGTTCCGCGGCCAATAAAAAGGTTGCCATAACTTTGACAATTTGAAGGTATCCACCCGTCGGCACCACAGATATCTTTTCATAAATCTCAGAATCCCACAGAAATATCATTTCAGTCCTGCGAGGGTCTCCCCCAAACGTACTCGAAACATCAGATAGAATATGTCGACCAGTGTTTGGGTCAACGAAGCCATTTTCATCAGCCAGTTGTTTCTCGCTGTATTTGATTAGAGCTCTGTGTCCTCCGTTGATTAATTGAAACGGCCTGGTTACAAAGTATTTGAGGTAAACTTCAATCAACAGATTTTTGTCATGAGTGAGGGCTTTGAAGCGAGACCAAGACGGCGGATAGGCAACGAAACGGTAGTAATAACGGTGGGGTGTCCTACAAGTTATGTTTAGATACTCTCTATTTGTAGGACAAGTACATTTATGATAAAATTTGGGCTGCGGGTAAACATTTTCTCGATAAAATTGTGTATAAAAACTTACTGTTAATAAAATTGAGATCAGTTCGGAAGAACGCTTCAATTTTGTCATTTTGATTGGTTTTATCGGCACAAAAGATTGTTTGCGCTATATTGGCGAGTGTTTTTTCAGACTAAAAGAAAATGATGTGATTATTTTCCCTTTTAACATGACTCGAAGAGGAGTTTCGTAAAAAGTAGAGCACGCAATGGGACCTACAACTTATGCACTGCGGCTAGTATAATAACCGAATTACTTTTTAGTTTCTCACTTACTATTGATTAGTTTCCATTAACTCGAATGAAGACATATCCCTCCTTCGCAACGGCCCGATAAGATGTATTTTGAGCTAACTGCTCTGGATACTAGAAAAACGTGCTAAACATTTTTTATTGATGTAACACCCCCCCCCCCCCAACCTTGGCTCTAAAAATGCGATTAATGTTCCCCATACATACACCGAAGCAGGATTTTCATTGAGAAGTTCGGACAAAGTTTGGACTATTAAAAGTTCAAAAACTGTCAAAAATCAGGAAAACAGATGGCTTTGATGCAATTCAAAAACCAAGTTAACTCAAAGAACTGGACTCTGAAAGGAACTGAAAGAAGAGTTTATTCGTAATTGTGTTGATAGAAACTCACCCAAAAAGAGGGGAGTTTTCTGGTAAACAATGAAACGAAAATCAAAACAGTAATTTTATTAACTTGTCTCGCCCAATGGGCGGGGAGACTGAAATTATCTACCAAACTACAAGATCAGGTTGGTCATGAGAATTGTATGTACTGCAGCATTGAAAACCCGATCGTGTTGGTTGCAATTTCAAGAAGCCTCGAAATGACAATTTGATCTGTTCATGATTTGAACTGATTCCACCTCTGCGATTTACTAAGATTCCATAAAGAGATGTCTAACTAAGGAGTTAAATTAAATTATTAATTTCAAAAGTGCGCAATAAACTTATCACCCATGAGAATTTTGCTCACTGAAATATTTTATGAAAAGTTTGCATCGGTATTGTAAGTCATCCAAACGTGCGAATGGAAATTTTCAAAATATTTTTTGACCGCTACTTAAAGTCAGAATTAAAGCACTTATGTTTACTCAAACAAATACACAATAGAGATGTTTATAGCAATCTGTAATGTGGGTTTGATAAAATAGATGCCTACTCACTCGAACTTGTTTGTCCTATGGTATTTTAATTCGAGTTCTATTTGCAATACTTGACAAATAGCTTAGTTAGCAAACCAACCCTCTGTAACCATTTTCTCAGGAAAAGTGTTTCAGTGAGCCAAATATTGAATGGGAGAGTTTTCTTATTAATTATTTGATATTTGAAACCTAATTTATATACCAGACTTCTAAAAGGCCATGATATTTGTAAATGCTCATCTGTAATATAGAGTAAGCATTTAATCTCATATAAGGCAAATGAGACTCTTTCTCGTACGTGATTTGAAGAGAAAATATGAGCGATATAAGGATTAATTAACAGATAATTAAACGCCATTTTGTTGAGCAGAATCCGAAATTTCTAAATGTGCTAATATCTCCATAACAATGTACTGCAATAATCTCATCCGGAGAAATTTTCTACAAAAGGTGAACCAAAGAGTTGGTTATGTTTAAATGAAGCAACAATAGCCGATTAATCAGTTGATTTTCAACACAAATAAACGATTGAAAAAAAAATGAGCCAGAAGAGCCTAAAAATGATATCGTCAAATGCGCCAAATGAGCGGGAAAAAAGTTTGCTCTTTTCTAACTTTTTTTGAGCACGCTCAGTTTTGAAGTATTTTCATCTTTTGGGAGCTAATTCACTCTAATAGCGTTAGGGATTTTGGGTTTAATTTTGTAAACGTTTATCCAAGATTTTTCAGCTAATATCCCGTTTTCCCACTTTTTCTGGATTAGGGCATGCAAAAACGATGAATGTCATAAATGTACGCTCCTGTCTCTGAAGTCACTTGGATTTGCCACAAAAGTCACCAAAGAATTGTCCAAATCCGTCTCCCAGAACTCACTGCACACATCGAAACGTGAACGGTTTGTGAATGACATCAACGCACATGAACAGAATGACCAAAATTTAACTTCTTTACTTTCTCTCGTATCTGTAATGTTGTGCGTGTTGAACATAAGGATGCTCTTTTGATGGGTTCCATTCGGAACTTCCAGGAATTCAACGGATGATCCTTTAATTTTGACCTTTACAAAAACGGCCCAAATGTCCTGTAATACAACTGTAGCTAAAAGAGCCGCACAGAACATAACAAAGATATAACCATAAGCTTTATTCATAACTAATGTTAGCCGTGCTTTGCTTTTGAAATAAAGAAAACACTGTGTGATAAATAATTAACAGAATAACCAACAAAAAGTATAACAAAACTCACGTGATCATGTTTCAACATACATTGATGAGCTTGCAAAAACAAAATACTTAACACTCCAAATGAGAATTAAGTATTTTTGTAGCCATTAACTGCTTGAAAATGAACTAGAAACACAAAAGTGATGCATGAAAAGATAATAAGTCTAGACAGAAAAAAATTAATTATTAATATATACGTTTTCGAGAATTTACTAAAATTGCAATTTGTCTGAAATTGTTTGTTATTTTACTTTCCTTCGGTTAATATAATATTTTCTAATAAAATTAATGGGGTGAACTATCAACCTAATAAATGGTTTACATGATAACTGTATAAACGGAAATCAAACTTTAGGCTCGCGGGCATAAATAATCATTCGAATCTGACTGGAGCTGTCAAAAATCAAAACTGGGCTTGAGTCAAGAGTACTCTGAATGAGACATCTGCTTAGTGTTACATATGATCAGATCTTTCATGATAGAAATGCTTTTTAAGAATCTTATCAAGATCTAACAGAATAAAACTACTGCTGTTTAAAATCTTCATCTTGTATTATCTGATGAGACAACTTATAAAGCAAAAAAAGTGTGCGTTATGGCATAATATTCCAGCCCACCATATGGACAACAATTCAACAAAACTTGAACATGCAAAGTTCTTTTTCACCTAAATTCGTATCTCAGATTATTATTTGTACTTATTCCCCAGGTTTAGACCTCGACTTATGAAGAGACCATGCTTTGCAGAAAGTTGTTTGAAAATACCGTTATCGTACGAAGTAACCTCTTAAATGACGTTAGCTTGATTTTGGAAAACAGCTGAACCTCAGCTCAGAACTTTCCTTCGGACTTTCATTCACGCTGGGTTTTCCCTCCAACCAAAATTTCACGGTTGATTTTTGCTGGACTCACATTCTACACCCCGGACTTTGTCTCGACACAAAATTTTCTGCTCGGCTTTCGCTTGACTCTAAATACTGCGTTGCAAAAATTGGCTTGAGCTATTTTCAAAGAATGGGTCGAGAGAAAGTCATGAGAATGGGAGGGGAAACAACTAAGAAAAACGTTTTCATCATGGATCAAGAGAAGTCCAATTGCAATTAAGCTACATATTTTCATGTCATCCACTCAGTTGACAACATAGCCCAACTGTGATCACTCCTTCATATTACGAAATGAATTTTTTTCCCAGTTTGCCAAGTTGTTGAACTTCTCCGATGCAATGCTGTTTAGTCAATCTCCATTGCTGCCTCTCTGCATGTAGAGAAGCAATAAAAAATAGAAAATGTTCGAATCCGCAAAAATACTGTCTTCTGAAAAGATATTTGCTCTTACCATTAAAAACCTTGCTCGAACGATGAAATGTCTGAAACCGGGCTATTGAACTGCTATTTCTGGATCTATGAAAAGACCACATTTGGCCGAAGTATCCATGAAAAGATTTTTTCTAGACCTATGAAAAGGCTTTGCCTCGGCTTAAAGTAGGGCTCGACTGTGTAAGTCTAGTCAATAAACGGCCCTCCCAATTCGAAATTTTGAGTCTTTTCATAAGTCAAGATCTGAAGCTGGGTTCCATTTTATGCAACAGTCAACTGACCAGTCATGACCATTTCAAAATCCTTTGTTTTCCGTGACTGTTGCTTTTTCAACTAAAATTGATAAAAGTTATCTTTAAATCTGATATGGTGCTTCGATTCGCCTTGAGAAAACAATTGTTTTTTTGGTAATATTTCAGATCTATACTTTTTGCCCCCCCCCCCCCCGCTTAGTGTGCTTATATCTTTCATGCATTCCAGACGCACGTGCCATTTTTTCAAATTGTAACGTGCTATATAGCAGCCTAAAATTTGTAAGTGGGAAGCGTAAAAAACAGAATACATCCGTAAGAAATTGGTTGTTTTGTATTCTGGTATGAAATTACGGCTGTGTTTTTTTTAATTTGCAGACAAGAATTTGGTAATTTCGAAGTTAATGTTGCAAGTTAGGAGGTGAGGAAAGATTAATTCTTGGAGTTTTTGATCCAAAAGGATTGAATTTTCCTTTGAAATGTATTTTACATCTACTGGACCGAGTTAATTTCAACTGTTCAATTGGGGATTTACAATTGGTGCATTTAAAGGTATATAGAGAACAGCTACGATATTCCCCCAATTTTTGGGGCTTAATAATTTTTTGTAAGATTGCTGATGCGAGCTCAAACACGTTCTAGGGAGCAAGTCCTTCTGCTGAGCCTCACGCTCTTCTGGTCTTCTTTCGGGTTCCTGTGCTTCTCCTCTGTAAAGGGGAAAACTCACTTTGCTGTTGGCTACTGGACTAGGAAGAAGAGGAGAGTTGAAGCTACAAGATTGAATTGAAGTCTTATGGATAGAGTAGCTGGAGAGAGGGCCTAGTCCGTTGTTGAAGCTCCAAAAAGTCCAAAACAGTAATTTTGAATTTTTCAGAGTCCTCAAGTTATCCTAATTTTCCATATGCCTTCAGTTTAGCCAATCAAGAGCATTGACGTCAGGACTCTGCTTCTTTTTTTTGGTAAGACGTACCGCATGGAGCATAAACTTGAAATTATCGGCCCTCTCCTCAGCATCTTTTCCTATTTTGTTCATCCATACAAAATTCAATCAGAACCACATTTCATTTTTCAAGCAAATTACTTTTTAATATATTGCACATATATGTTTCTACTAAATGAGAGGTATGAAATTGAAATTCCATTAAAAAAGAGTAATGTAATTTGTTTTATGGTGTAATCAACCACCTGAATTTTGCTTCTTTGCTGACTTTGCATTCTTTTGGTTGCATTTAAGCAAGCAAGTATAAGTTAACACTCTTATAAACCAGAGTTTATTTAATTCTAAAAAATGGCAGCTCTGGAAGCCCACAGCTTATCTTCTTCAAGCTCCAGTTTTGGGGCCTCTGAATCCCAAGTGAGCAGTAAGACAACCACTTCAGCGCAGATTGTCGCTTCTTCTGTGGATCAAAACCGTCGGATAACACAGTTCACGGTACCCCCTGTCCAGCAGCCGCAAGCCACCCAGAGTGTCAGAAGATCGCGGTCGAGGTCGCCCAGACGGAAGTCGGAGACGACATCAACTACCACAGGTGGGCAGCGTACCTGGGAGTACCGGGGGGGGGGGGGTAACGTTACAAGAGGGGGCATGGCCCTTATTTTTTACGGGAATGTTACGCTAAATTTTCATTTGTAGTTGTACACATTAGACTCAGGCATGTTTCTTTTGCTATACGCATTCAAGGCTATGCAACAATTACGTCTCACATTGCGTCTATTTTTCGTTCCTACACTTTTTCTTCGTATTAGTTTGACTTTATTTATTTTTGCGATTTCCATCTGTGTCCCCCCGCTGTGTGGGAGTAAATTAATCAAGCTCAGGTGTCATATTCTTGCTTAATGATTTTCTATATATGACACGTGCTCTGTAACGGGGGGGGATAAGGTACTTGGGTGGCACAAACGGAAAAGATCCCAATGCTTTAAAAGCATTGTAAGATTTCTGCAATATAATTTTGTCCGAGTGCTTTTTTAAGATAGTACAAACTCTTTATTTGCTTCCGGTTATGCTTTTTAATGTTCATTAGACCTAAAAAGCGGTATAGTTCATTTGGATCTTTGCCGTTTGTCTCCCCCCAGTACGGTATGCTCCCCCAATTACAGAGCACGTGTCATTACATGGTAAACCATTATGTAAAACTATTGCACGTGCACACCCACTAAGCAGGGGGGGGGGGGGGGCACAAACGGAAAAGATCCGGTCATTTCTATGACGCTTAACCTACATCAACGACAAAAACGATTGTAAATGACTACTGCGATGACAATTACAAGTTCATGGGGCTGCATACTCTAAGACTAATTGAACGTGAAGAGGGCGTATCGAAACAGACCAAAAAGTAATTACAGCCAAACCTCAGCTTATTGGATGCATAACGTGCAGCACCCCTCTCCTATATATTGCCAGTAGACCATAATTGAGGCTATTTTTTGTGAGGCGCTATAATGGGAAAGATCAAAAGTTGCTTTTAGATATTATAAACCTTTGGTTCGTTTCTGGACACATTCTATCTTTCTTTTGTTGAGTCAGGTTTTTGTGCGACCTGAAATTTTAGGTTGACTTCAATTTTGAAGGGCTGGTCTTTATGTTAGTTAGTTTCTATTTCATAGTATTTACTGCTCGCTGTAGTAATTCAAGGTGAAGAGATCATTTTGTGATTCCTATTTTAACCCATCATTTACCTTCTCCATCTCGCCGCATTGCTATGCCCACCGAAACTACCCCGCTATACCCCAGAGCACGTACGTATTCACCTCAATTTACGCATAAAACTTTCCTCCTAACTGCTAACTTGTACCTGATCCAGGCATACTAATTCCAACCTAAACCCCTACCTGCAATTTTTCAACCCATGGTGGAAAGGTTTCTATTCAAAGCGGTACCGGGTCCGAGGTTGCTGACCATTTAATTTTTTTGACAAATTTTTGTTCAAGTGAAATCGTTGTGAAGTGAATCTCTGTTAATTTATGGGTATGAAAATTGAAAACGCTAATTTTGACTCATAAAACTGGTCAATTACGCAATTTGTAAGAGAAAATGCTGTTCCAGTAAACAAACATTAAAGGAGATTTTTTCTCTTCTGAACTAATTTCAATTTAGTGTTTCATTAAAAAACAGTAGGAAGCAAAATTAATACAGAGGATAAAAGCAAAAAAACGTTCTTGAAACCTTCTGAACGCACTAGTTGCTACCAAAGTACTGTTCCAGGCTATCACAGCTCTCACAGCTCTCACAGACAATTAGAAACACAAGTCGCGAACTTGACCTTTTCAAGCAAAAAACCAACTTTTTCCATAAGACACTAGTATATCCAAAGAATCTATATGAATTATAATCCTGACTGGTGAAATATATTGATCGTTGCATTGCTTGAAAAAAAGATTATCACTATTTGCCAGAAAAAACAAATGGAAATTTCAATTTTTCAAAACATTGCCTGAAATTTAAAAATTTAAGATTTTAGTTTATTGGAAATTCTGATCTTTCTCTTCATTGGGTCTCAAAGAAACCAACAGATGGCTAAAAAAATTGTGTCATCTTTTAATGAAGTTCAAGAATTATTGCTCCCAACCGTTTCTCGGTTGCTTTGAGAGGTCGATAATTTTCTTGCACTGTTTCCCCATGTTAAAACTGTTGAATGAAGACACCTTGTCGTTTGATTCAACACTCTTTACTACTGGAAAAAAAGAAGAGTTATATGAAATATAATTGCTTCAAGCTATTTATTTTCGCAAGAACGCCCCAAAAGAGAAAGTCTTTGATTGAAAAAGCAAATAAATTATAAAAGAATGAACAAACACACAATTTGAGTTCTGCTGTCCATTCACACGATTTAGCTCCAAGTTTATTTTGATTTCTTGACTCTCAAATATATAGCGAGAATTCGTTCAGAGGCAAGTATAAATGTAGCCACTACTTTTGCTATCTCCAAATATCGGCCAGTTGACACGACAGAAACTTTCTCGTATATTTCGGAGCCCCACAAGAATATCATTTCAGTTTTTTTGAGGTCATCTCCAGAAGTACTGGTAATTTCTGACATAATATGTCGCCCAATATCCGGGTCAATGAATCCATTTTCATCCGCAAATTGTTTCTCATTGAATTTGATCAATGCTTTGTGTCCTCCGGATATTAATTGCAGAGGACGAGTCGCAAAATTCTGGTTGTAGAACGCAACACCTACTTGGATGTCAGACATGAAGTACATGAATCGGTCCCAAGTTAGAGGGAAAGCGACAACTCGGAAGTAGTAACGGTGAGGTGTGATGCATGATAAATTTAGGTACTCCCTTAGTAAAGTACATTTATACGGCCAGCTCATGGCAAATTTATTCTTTTTGTGCGCCTTGAAAGGCTTCATATTTGAAAGCGGTTCGATAAATCTTGATAAGCAAAAAATATATTGTATGAACGTCTCTATCGGAAGAACTTGCATAAAAAAGTATGTCAATAGAAGATGGAGCTGAAGTCATTATGCTGAGCTGGCTTGCAGACTCCTAGATTTTTTGCTCACTACGTTTTAACTCTTTAATTTTTTATTAAAAGTTTATGTTATATACGGTAAAGATAAACAAAATTAAATTTTTGGCCCTTTTGGATTTCAATAGATTAAAAAAATAACGACCTACTCTAAACTCGTAAGGCTCCAAACCATGTCTGTCAAGACAGAGTTAATTAACGGTTTCTGAAATTGAAAGCAAGTTTTTTTTCAAATTAATAAAACAAAAATTAGCTAAAAACCATGCTGTTCAAATTTTTAAAAAAAATCAAAATTAAGTTCATATTTTTACCAAGAAATTCCATTTGATGCTATGATCAGAAGTCCAAAATCACTGTGAAATATTATGGCTCATCACTGGATTGTGAGAGTCAGCTCTGATCCAATAATTCTTGTTTTAAGCAAATAGGTTTATATAAATGTACTTTCCTATCCCGATAATTCCTCGAATTTCCGAAAAAACTCACCCACGTAATTCCCACATTAGGCATGGGAACAGGCATCTGCAGCACTTTAGTGCATTGGTCAAAACGTGAACGATTGGTGAACGACATCAGTGCACATGAACAAAATGATACGAAAGGAACTTGCAAGCCATCTCTGGTTTCAGAACCGTTGAACGAACTTATCATCAGAATGCTATCTTCATAAACTCCATTTGGAATTTCGAGAAATTCGATTGAAGAACCTTTTGAATTAACTTGTGCGATAACGGATATAATGTCTTGAATAATAATTGTACCCAGTAACACGGCACAAAATATAACTAAGAAATAACCACAAATTTTGTTCATTCCAAACTTTATATTTTTGATTTCAAAAAGTTCTGAAGTTCCTAATTTTCTTGTACTTGTAAAGTTTGATTTTGTTTTGATCAAATGGAGTTTTTCAG
The DNA here is from genome assembly GCF_964194025.1 of Convolutriloba macropyga. Taxonomy (NCBI): domain Eukaryota; kingdom Metazoa; phylum Xenacoelomorpha; order Acoela; family Convolutidae; genus Convolutriloba; species Convolutriloba macropyga. The sequence continues at coordinate 22,377,299 of NC_134476.1, read as the reverse complement.
GCAGCGACGATTAAGCTCTTTTAAACTATCTTTGAGTTCATCCATTGATTTTTCACTTAGAGTTTGGAAACTTTTGAGAGCAATTTCATGAACTTAAACTTCAAAGATAAACAAAAATAAAAAGAAATCTGAAGCATCTTTCTGATAAATAATTAAAGAATTAAATTCTTTTTCAAGTATACTTGAAGAATCATAAATGTCAGATTATTGGGGAAAAAGAATAAACTCCGCATATAATATGTCAAAGTATTGTAAATTTTCAGAAAATTTAATTTAGATGAAAAATGAAGTGGCACCGATGATATGATCGAATTATTCCCAATTGTTTCAATTTGCAGCTCTTGATTCAATAATGACAGAACATTAGTCGAATTGATAGTCAACGGAACAATTCTGTATAAAACTACGACAGATCTTAATTCGCTTTGATGACTGTTTTGTATTAACTTATGAAGAACTGTAGAAGCAAACGTGACCTCTGTAGTTTTTGAGACAAGCAGAAATTTTTGTCGGAGCAGACTTGAGTTTGAATCGTGCAAACATAACACCGGTTAATATGCTAAACTGAACAGTACCCAACGTTAATCGTAAATATTGGGCTAGTAAAAGACTGATTCATGTCAACTTTTGTCTCTCAAATGTGCGTAATTCATTTCACAGTTGTCAAGCTTGCGTCAATTCTAACTTTCCCAACCCTCGGTGAGAAGGGTGTTGGGAACTTTACTACAGTAACTTCATTTTTTTGCTTATAATCAATTGTTGAAATTCAGTTTTCAGTTTCCTATTGATCGGAGAAATGTTGATGATGCATTAGTTCAAGATGACCGCAGCCAATATAAAAAAAATTGAAACTGTTCCGCCAAAAAAGTGTGAAATTGACTTTGGCCAAATAAACATATAAAGCAGTAACTCTCCACTGAAAGAGAATGAATATGAAATTATATCACTGATTTTATTTTTACTAGAAACGTTTTCTCTACGCATTAATCACATAGTTTTTTGGTGTCTGCAAACAATTGAATAAAGATTTCATGCTGCACAAATTCTTTGTTCAATTTTACTTCCATAGAAACACCATTCCCAAAGGTAATCCAAACCGTTTTCATCTCAAGGAAAAGACATGTCTCTTAAGTTTTTGAGACAACATTTAGCTTAACAATTGCTGAAGAACATAACCAAAATCAATTTTCAGGAATTGGACATATCTTTCGTCTTTGATAACCAGTGTTGTATTTACTCGGGCCTCAATCCTTGCATTTTTCGGAAAGCACGTGTTCCTTGACATAGGAAACCAATTTAGCAGCTAAATATAACATCACTGCTTGTTTGCCTCAATCCTTGCATTTTTCGGAAAGCACGTGTTCCTTGACATAGGAAACCAATTTAGCAGCTAAATATAACATCACTGCTTGTTTGCCTCAATCCTTGCATTTTTCGGAAAGCACGTGTTCCTTGACATAGGAAACCAATTTAGCAGCTAAATATAACATCACTGCTTGTTTGCCTCAATCCTTGCATTTTTCGGAAAGCACGTGTTCCTTGACATAGGAAACCAATTTAGCAGCTAAATATAACATCACTGCTTGTTTGCCTCAATCCTTGCATTTTTCGGAAAGCACGTGTTCCTTGACATAGGAAACCAATTTAGCAGCTAAATATAACATCACTGCTTGTTTGCCTCAATCCTTGCATTTTTCGGAAAGCACGTGTTCCTTGACATAGGAAACCAATTTAGCAGCTAAATATAACATCACTGCTTGTTTGCCTCAATCCTTGCATTTTTCGGAAAGCACGTGTTCCTTGACATAGGAAACCAATTTAGCAGCTAAATATAACATCACTGCTTGTTTGCCTCAATCCTTGCATTTTTCGGAAAGCACGTGTTCCTTGACATAGGAAACCAATTTAGCAGCTAAATATAACATCACTGCTTGTTTGCCTCAATCCTTGCATTTTTCGGAAAGCACGTGTTCCTTGACATAGGAAACCAATTTAGCAGCTAAATATAACATCACTGCTTGTTTGCCTCAATCCTTGCATTTTTCGGAAAGCACGTGTTCCTTGACATAGGAAACCAATTTAGCAGCTAAATATAACATCACTGCTTGTTTGCCTCAATCCTTGCATTTTTCGGAAAGCACGTGTTCCTTGACATAGGAAACCAATTTAGCAGCTAAATATAACATCACTGCTTGTTTGCCTCAATCCTTGCATTTTTCGGAAAGCACGTGTTCCTTGACATAGGAAACCAATTTAGCAGCTAAATATAACATCACTGCTTGTTTGCCTCAATCCTTGCATTTTTCGGAAAGCACGTGTTCCTTGACATAGGAAACCAATTTAGCAGCTAAATATAACATCACTGCTTGTTTGCCTCAATCCTTGCATTTTTCGGAAAGCACGTGTTCCTTGACATAGGAAACCAATTTAGCAGCTAAATATAACATCACTGCTTGTTTGCCTCAATCCTTGCATTTTTCGGAAAGCACGTGTTCCTTGACATAGGAAACCAATTTAGCAGCTAAATATAACATCACTGCTTGTTTGCCTCAATCCTTGCATTTTTCGGAAAGCACGTGTTCCTTGACATAGGAAACCAATTTAGCAGCTAAATATAACATCACTGCTTGTTTGCCTCAATCCTTTCATTTTTCGGAAAGCACGTGTTCCTTGACATAGGAAACCAATTTAGCAGCTAAATATAACATCACTGCTTGTTTGCCTCAATCCTTGCATTTTTCGGAAAGCACGTGTTCCTTGACATAGGAAACCAATTTAGCAGCTAAATATAACATCACTGCTTGTTTGCCTCAATCCTTGCATTTTTCGGAAAGCACGTGTTCCTTGACATAGGAAACCAATTTAGCAGCTAAATATAACATCACTGCTTGTTTGCCTCAATCCTTGCATTTTTCGGAAAGCACGTGTTCCTTGACATAGGAAACCAATTTAGCAGCTAAATATAACATCACTGCTTGTTTGCCTCAATCCTTGCATTTTTCGGAAAGCACGTGTTCCTTGACATAGGAAACCAATTTAGCAGCTAAATATAACATCACTGCTTGTTTGCCTCAATCCTTGCATTTTTCGGAAAGCACGTGTTCCTTGACATAGGAAACCAATTTAGCAGCTAAATATAACATCACTGCTTGTTTGCCTCAATCCTTGCATTTTTCGGAAAGCACGTGTTCCTTGACATAGGAAACCAATTTAGCAGCTAAATATAACATCACTGCTTGTTTGCCTCAATCCTTGCATTTTTCGGAAAGCACGTGTTCCTTGACATAGGAAACCAATTTAGCAGCTAAATATAACATCACTGCTTGTTTGCCTCAATCCTTGCATTTTTCGGAAAGCACGTGTTCCTTGACATAGGAAACCAATTTAGCAGCTAAATATAACATCACTGCTTGTTTGCCTCAATCCTTGCATTTTTCGGAAAGCACGTGTTCTTTGACATAGGAAACCAATTTAGCAGCTAAATATAACATCACTGCTTGTTTGCCTCAATCCTTGCATTTTTCGGAAAGCACGTGTTCCTTGACATAGGAAACCAATTTAGCAGCTAAATATAACATCACTGCTTGTTTTAGCTGTTAATCCATTTTGAATCATTTTGTTAGGGTGGATTTTTTCTCCCTTCCGTTCTCTCCACCGGCCACCAAAACATCGGCGAATGAAACTCTGCGACCAACCTGATTTTTGGTTGAATGTTATATTCATTTGGATACTAGATTAAGCTCAGAAGATATCTTACCTTTTTGTCATATTGTCACTCCCACTTCCGGCAATTGCAAGATCAAAATGTACCAATAACATAGCCTTTTTTCACCTATTACTTCACTCTCTAAATTTTACACGAATCTACGTATTTTTCAGAATCTTTCTCGAGCAGTTTAATAGCTGCGGTTTTTTATTTTAATTTTTTCTCAGCGAGATGCAAAGATTCTTTTATCCATTTCAGTGATTCGGCACGTGGTTGCTGAATTTTCAACAAAACTCATTACGTCTTAAAATTTTTAACTTCAATTATAAAAAAATTAAAAAATGTTTAATTGTTCCGACCTATATACTCTTATGGAGGAACTGTATACTCATATGGATTTTTTTGTTCAGACAATTTTGACCGATCGATATATTCATCCTAGAGATTTGCGAGTGGCATCATTACAAAGCCCCTCCAAAGTACATTATGGAATTTAAAAGATTTTTCAGAATTTCTTATTTTAAAGGGGTTATCGAGGTTTGAAGTTTTGTGAACACTCGACGGTTTTTATTCACATTTTCCGGAATTTTGCCTAAAATTTCGTCAATTTAGCTAAAATTAGTAAAACTTGTTAACAATAGTACTATTGATTTTATTTTTAGAAACAAAAAACTATTATTGTCTGTTTGGATTTAATTTTTTTGGCTAAAATTCTGGCCCAATATTTCAAAATTCAGTCTTTTTCATAAAAAATTGCCTGAAAAAAGATTCTTTAGTCCACTTTGATTAAATTTGCCGGTAGTACACACCCAAAAACAACAAAGACAATTTTTGCAAAATACAAAGAGAGCTAGTTTTACTTCCAATTCCATTGAGAGTAGTCTACAATAAAAACATTGGCCGTTTTTTGCTAACTTTACTCCATGATTTTCAAAAACGCAGCTTTCATTTTTCACTTTTTTACTAACAACTTATCTAAATCTATAACATTTGAAACAATTAAGTGATCTAAGTGCACGAACAGCAAAAACAAGGCAGGTTTTGGTGCAATCGTGGACTGTTATAATCCAAAAACTTTTCGGATTGTATTCAGTCGGTCTTTTTAAAAAAAAAAGTTCGATTTTTTTATGTTAACTAAAGAACAGAACAATTCAAACCAAAGCTCACTCTTGATAGGTCCAAATGGCTTCCTAAACAGTTCCAAAATAATTTATTTAGCTTATTTATTCGAAAGAATATGGTCTATTTGGCTTTGACAAAAACGTTTGCTTTTAAAATAAACAATGTCTTATTGAACTTTGACAGAATACTTTCTCTTAATTTGGCCAATTTGTAGCTTAGTGTCAGCAAAGAACGAATACTTCTTCTTCCTCCTTTTCTTAAGAATTAATTTTGAACCTTTTTTTGGCTTGAAGCGTTAAGTTATGGTTTTCTAGCTTTGATACTACGAGACGTTTTTTGGTTTTTCGTTATTGGCCCATTTTTCACGTTTTAATCGCGTTTGGTCACATTATCACATTATTGATAGTTCACATATTACATTATTGGCGCTCAAAATAGGGCACAATTAAAAAGTCTTGAAAGGGATAGATTACAGTTTTAACGGCTTCGATACCCCTTTCTTCACGAATTTAATTGATTTTTTTTAACAGTTGCCTCCAACTGTAGTTTTGACTTTGTCTTTTAAGTCGTATGAAATTAACTGGATAATGACATGTCTCATTGGCTTTCTTGGAGAAAAAAAGAGCCTTTATTCTGATTTGAGCAGATAGCTGATGGCTTTCATGGCTTTGAAAACAATTGTTTTCAAGAGAAAAAACACTGTTTTTAATTTTGTTTAAGTTCGCGTTTTTGTTCCTTTTTGTCTATTTGTTACCTTGTCTCTTTAACTAGAGGTCACATTTGACGTTTTTCTTTTCGACTTTAGGTGCAAGTTTTCTAAATCTAACGTTTTTTTGAAGAATTAGTCATGAATTTACTTGCTTCGACAAAGGGTTTTCGCACAAAACTAACTTTATTTGTTAACTAATTTTTGAAGACGTAAGACATATCCTGAATGATTACAGATCTCAAGCGTCTCCATTCAACAAATAGGCAAACCTATTTAATTATCCCATTTTGTAATTATTGGTTTTCTTGACATTGAAAAAAAAACAAAAGAATTACTTAATTTTGCCCTTTTTCTCTTTCTTGGTCTGCTTGTAACCTATTCTCACAAAAGGTTCTATTCTCAAGAGAGGTCCTATGCTCATGAAGTGTCCCCGGAAAATATGGCTTTACGGCTTCGACAGCATTTTCTCGCAAGTTTTAGTCAATTTTTTTCTTTTTTCTCTACTTGTTCTTCTTGTAACGGAATAAATGAATGAAAAAATGATTAATGACAGGTCCTTCAATCCTCCAATAGAGCCGTATGTGATCATTAACAACTTGGATGTTTTCAATTGTTTAATAATGGTTTTCATTACTTTGAAATTAATTGTTTTTAAAAAAATGAACCAACTTTTTGTCTTTGGTTTTTTTGTTCTTTTCGTCTAATTGTTACCGCACAGTTTTATGGTGTAGCCGCATATCTTTTCTAGTGAATTACCAGTTATTTTGTTTAATTTCAGTTTTATCTGACCTTATTTTTTCCTTGTTAGTAAGTTTTTTTAAATGTTCAATAAATTTTGGATGTAACTAATGTTTGTTGTTTTTGTTGTTTGATTTTGTTTTTTGTCTTGACTTGCTTTCTTAATAATGCAAATTTCATCAATATAATGCGGCGGTTTTCACTCCACTGAGTTAATGGCGTTAGAGGCGATGTTTTTGTTCGTGCACATTTCTTTTTTGAAAAAAACTGTTTCTCATCTGGTAGACATTTATATATCCAAAATGGTGGACACCAAAAAAGTGGATGAGCGTGGTCGAAACTTTATGTGCGAACGCACATTACTGAGCCTTTTTGTTAGTTTTTGAAAACAAATTACAGAAGACAATCAATCCAATTCCCTTTTTTGAAGAGATTGTCATCAAGAGTTACTGAACTTGCACATGCGTTGTTAGCTTTGTTAGCTCGTTAAGCGAAATCAACAAGCAAGCAAGAGAAATTTACAGAAGCTTCCTGTTTTTGCGTCTTGTTTGTGGGATTAGACGAAGTGCCTAATATCCGGTGAGATTATTCCTAATACCCCTTCAGCCCAGTCTGTCCCCCAAGTTTTCTGGGGCGGTTTGCCTGTGACAACAATCGCCTTACAAGATACAGAGTTCAACTACTATAAAAGTGCGATCAGTACACCAAAATAAGATATTTTGGTTGGGGGTCAGAGCACAACGCTTGGTTCAATTCAAAATCAATTTGTGCGTATTCAAAATACAAAGAGCAGTCGTGCAGCCGTCGGAAAATTAACACAGACCTCTCAAATAAAATAGACAATCTATTGATCCCCTGTGACTCCACTGATTCCAGTCATTTGTATAACTGATTTTTTCGTCTAATTGTTACCGCACCGTTTTATGGTGTAGCCCCATAATTGTTAGTTTTTGAAATCAAACTATAGAAGACAATGAATCCAATTCCTTTTTTTTGAAGAGATTGTCATCAAGAGTTACTGAACTTGCACATGCGTTGTTTGCAGTTGTGCAGCCGTCGGAAAATTAAAACAGACCTATCAAATAAAATAGACAATCTATTGATCTCCTGTGATTCCACTGATTCCAGTCAGTTGTATAACTGATTTTTTGAACGTGTTGATCTCTCAATAAAGTCCGAGAGTAACAAATTGCCAGAAGTGTTGACAATATTGAGTTCGTTGGTGCCAACCTGTCGCTTTGTTCCTATCAAATTCATAGCAAGATGGTCTCAATTGATATCAGGTATTCTTCTTGAATGTGTTGAGGCTCCATACAAAGAGACAAATTGGCACAAACTTTTTGCGGTTTCAAAAAGCGTTCTACGTGCTTGTAACCGCGGAGGCAAAAAGCAAAAGCACAACCAAGACCAACATCTCGCAGCACGTTTTTATCGTTGGAACGCCGGTGATTATGGGAAGTTTTGGTCAGAAGCTGTCTCCTTGAAACAATCAAAAAGACCGAGAACTAACAGCATTGAAGAAATATCGGCCAGAGCGAAAACGTTGTGCCTACAAGGCCAATTTGGCCGAGCTGCTAAAGTTTCATTTTCTGAAGGTCTCGCACTCGATAACAAAGCTACATTCAAAGCACTGGAAAAGTTACACCCGAAAGAATCGTTACCAGTTGTCAGTTTACCTGACGATACTGCATCCAATGCGTTCCAATTTAGTGAAAACTTAGTTTATGAGCACCTGAAGACATCCAGCAAGCACACTAGAGCCGGTCCCTCAAAGATGTTTCCAGAACATCTTCAGCACGCAGTAGACTGTTCTGCACCTGATCGGTCAGAGTTTGCCCTGAAAGCGATAACAAAGTTTGTAAACTTTGGTAGCAGGGGACTCTTTCCTGCTTTTTTTCCCAATGCACTCTGCTGCGCTTCACTCACGGCTTTATTCAAAAAGAAAGATGGGGTGCCTCCGATAGCAGTTGGCGACGCCTCATAGCAAAATGCTTGGTAAGTGAAGCTAAATCAGGAGCAATTGAGCTATTTGATAGTTTGCAATTGGGAGTTGGCATTTGCTGAGGCGCTGAGGCAATCATTCATTTGTCAAATATTACATACGATAACATAGTCAGTGCTCAGACGGACCAAGGCGTGCTTCAAATTGATTTCCAAAACACTTTTAACTCAGTCAAGCGTTCACACTTCTTTAAAGAAACTTGTGAATTTATTCCTGGAATTGCCGCCTTTACCAATTTTTGCTACTCCCAGCACACACCACTCTTTTATAACAATGCAATCGTTCAAAGTGAATCAGGTGTTCAGCAGGGTGATCCGCTGGGACCGTCATTGTTCTCCTTGACGTTATGGCCAATCATACAGAAGATCAAAAATTCAGTTCCGGGTTTGTTACAGTACACTTGGTACTTAGATTATGGTTTTATTGCTGGGCCTGAAGATCAGATCAAACAAACATTTGAAATCCTAGCCAATGAAGGCCCTGAGAGAGGCCTAACTTTGAGAAAAGACAAATGTGAGCTGTTGTCAATAAAAGATTTACCCTCCGTTGATCAGGCAGAAAAAAGGAATTTGGGAAACGGTTTTGAAGTTCTGGGTGCTGCAGTTGGTTCAAAAGACTTTGTGGCTTCTTGTTTGAAGAGGAGAGTTCAAAAAATTTTATCTATGCTGGACAATTTTCATCACCTCAACGATCCTCAATGTGCATTGGGTATCCTTCGTTACTGTTTGGGAACTCCGAAACCAGTATACTCTTTAGGAACTAGCACACCATCAAACGAGACGCTCGATGTATTGAAAAGTTTCCACGACGGCCCAAAAGAAGTGTTGGATCAAATTGTTGGCTCAATTATTGATGATGACGCGTGGAAACAATCTTCTTTTCCTATCGGTTTGTCGGGACAAGGCGTCAAGCAGTTACAAGAGCAAAACAAAAGTGCGTTTGTGGGCTCAATTTTAGCCTCAGATGAGCTGGTCAACAAAATAACAAGTAAGCGTCCCTCAGAAAGTGACATTTTTAAAGAGTTACATCAGAGTCTTGAACCGTTCAATCTACTTTCACACACACAAAAGAAGATCCAAGAAGGACTTGATAAAGAAAAATTTGCTGCCCTAATAAGAAATCAAACGTCGACCAGGGAAAAAGCAAGACTCCAATCACCATGCCTGCCTCCATCCGGCGCGTGGCTTTCCGCGCCTCCAATTCCCGCTAGAGATCTCCACCTTTCGGCCAAGGAATTTCAAGTCAGTGTCAAGTACAGGCTCGGGATCGCCGTTTATGATCAAGAAAGAAAATGTCCTTTTTGCAGGTCAGGTACATTGGACACATTTGGTGACCATGCAGTTGCCTGCCATGGAAGGGGAGATGTGATTTCAAGGCACGATAGAATTTGCGATCGTATAGCTTCCGCCTGTTCAGCAGCTAATTTGTCTCCAGTAATTGAAAAACGCAATCTCATTGCGGAAAACAACTCACGCCCAGGAGATTTCTATCTGCATTCTTGGAAATCTGGCCTATCTGCTGCTCTAGACAGAACCGTGACTTCCTCTCTGCAACCGAACGTTATTTCTCATGCGGCAAAGAAGTCTGGCTATGCAATTGAAGCTGCTGAAGATCGATAATATGCTCAGTTTAAAAATAGCTGTACCCAACAAGGAATTTTGTTCGTCCCTCTAGCAATCGAAGTTTTGGGCGGTCTGTCGAGGACTCTGAAGAAGGCCTTACTGCGCATGTCGTTGCTAGCTGATAGCAGAAATTATCAGTCAGTGGGACAATCCATTGCCTTCGACAGAGCAGTGCAGTCAATTTCTGTTGTCATCATACGAGGATCAGCTAATATGCTGTTGTCGCGAGCCCGGTAGTTAAACGCAGCAATTAGTTGAACTTTTCTGATAATCAGCGACCCGATTGTGTGGGACGCAATGTGAAGATAACTTTTCCTAGATGCTTGTGTTGAGCTGAATCAATCTCTTGATGAATTAGAAACAAGCCCGAATTTTTATTGAACTCACCCAATGAGAGGGAAGTCTCTTCGTAAGTAATGCCATCCGACAGTAGGGTACTTGAGCCCAGTTCATTAACGCGAGGAAATTATAAAACGAGAGTTAAAATGCTGAGGGAGAGAGGAAGAAACGTCAGAGATCGGAGAAAACATTAAGATTGGCAATAAGAAATAATCAAACATTTAAATTTTAGATCAATATAAACCAAGATTATTTGGTAATGGAGACCACGCATATTGCAAGAATTCAAAATTCGAATTTTCAAAAAAAATACTTTTCATACTCTTGCTGTTAGAAAGCAATCACAACATTTGACTGAATTATAAATAAAAAAAATTACATAATGCAAAAAATGTTGTTATTGTCTTCGTTTAGTATCGATCAAACGGAATCTATGAAACTGGACCTTCCGATAATTTCTTACGTATTGAAACCGAATATAAAAAATCTTTTTACGTTTGCAACCTACCACAGCGAATCTCAGAATACAAACATACCGAAGCTATTTTACGTCCCAGACCGAACATAAACAAATCATAAAGGGTCATAATGAACAAAAAACCTCAGAATCCGAAATGATTATTAAACTACGCTTCAAATCGCTTTTTAAATAGGTGCAAAAAAAACTTTTTGATGAAAATCTGTATTTGGATGTTGGTTAAACGTATACTGTTTCAAAATTTGAAAACGAAGTTTTTCAGTGTATGACGGTTTGGAAATTTAAGCGCAAATTCACATTACCGATCCTACTTGTTCGTGACATTTATTAGTATGTTCTGATCAATCGCTTCCGTAGCGTGTAGCTCGTTTTACAAATCTGGGTTTTCTTACAAATTTCTGGAACTTTTTTGAAAAAAAAACAGTAAAATATTTGTTGATGACTTCTTTTCTAATTTTTGTTTAACACCGCTCGGTCGAATAAGATAAGATCTCGTTTTATCTACAGTTTATAAGATAGAACATGTGCCGTTTCGAGTGCCACAAAATTGTTAGAATATACTTACAACTTTTTTGCTGATAATGATGTTCGCTTTTTGAGTAGCTGGCAAAATCGAACTAGAGGAAAATGAAGTAATAACGCAAAGTGGAGTTTCTTTTATGTATCCATATCAGATAACAGTCCATAAATGAATTATTGAAAACAGAATCTAGGAAATTTGATTCAACAATTAGAGGATTACTATGGAACAAATCTCCATAAATTATTGCGGAGAGCAGATGCGGTGGAAGATATTGTTGGAAGTGAATAAGAGCTTTTCGAAAGCGGAACAATTAGATGACAGAACGGCTGATTTCTGTAGGGGTTTGTCACAATAACGTTTCATAAATTATAAATGATAGTTTTGATGCCAAAATTTTCAGGATCACTGGACTATTCACTAAAAACAGTTGTTGTTGTAGATACATTGTCCCGTTTTGTAGGAAATATTGTTTTTCTAATTTTTCTCTAATTAAATCTATAGCGTTATCCTGATCCATGAACAACTTATCCAATTGTTTCTCTTTCTCCCGTAGAGTTATGATACATCTATTATTGATATTTTTGCACACCTACTGTGGCATATTTTAAATGAAGTGGCTATTCAACTCTGATATTAGACAAGAGCAAACAAAAGAAATGCAAAAACGCATTATTATTTTACACAGAATTCTCAGGACTAAATTGTGCTACTAGTCTAATATAGATTTGAAAAAGAGGATCGTAGTAGGCTATGAAAGCTCGAAGAACAGAGAGCACGTGAATTTAGGATGTTGTAACTTCCTAGTACGTAATTTTAGTAAGCACTTTCTGCCTAATTAACATGCTGCAAAGATTTACGCTGAAAACAGTGTCAAGTGAGAGTATAGCTACATAAAAAGTGATTGGATAAGGGCGATTTTAACTTAAAATCGCCCTTCGGAAATTGAACTTCCGATGGCTTTTGCTTAACAACAACTTTTACAAAAAACTTTAAAGGTTAACAGCAAAAATTAAAAAAAAAGAATTCTCAGACTTCTATTTTATTCGAAGAATAGTTTTTCCAAAGTTTTCCAAAAATGGATCAAATTTTGCATTGCAGAAATTAGCCTTAACTTGGCCGAATGCTTAATGTTGGTTACCGATTATACGTACCCAATAAAATGAAACCTTGAAAAAAGCAGAAAACCTTGGATCGATTGGAGAGCCCTGAGATATCTTAACACAAATTTCACGACCTGAAATTCCTGTAAACTTTATTACTCGAATTTTTTCAAAATGGGGGAATATATATGCGAGGCTGGCTTTTTTCTTCAGTCAAACTTTCACTTTTGGTTGCGCATCGTAGAGAAAAAAAAGAAAAACTCCATTTTGTAGCCCTAAGGCTCTAGTCTCCGTTTACATAAAAAATTATTGAAATTTTGAAAAAAAGAGGGACGCTTTAAAATTTCAAAGGAAAAATTAAAAGAGGAATTATCCGAGGGTGACAGATCGCGTTGAAATTTAAAACAAACGTAAAAATTTGAAGTAAATTTGGCTAGATTAAAAGGATTTTTGATTGTCACGAGCAAATCTTTACTGTTTCCAACTTAAAAGTAATCCATTTTAATTATTTGACCAAAAAAGTTGAAAAAAATTGAATTGTTTTGTTTTCTTTCTCAAAACTTTGCGAAAACTTTTTTGTTGCCTCTCGTTTTTTTGCTGATTAAAAACTATTGTAATAAATGTTGCTGCATCAAAGAAATTTTTTGAAAAATGAAAGATATCAGGCAATTTAGAGCTCTCGAAAAAGCCAAAAATTTAACTTTGAATATGAAGAAACTAAAGGAAGAAAACTGTATTCATTTCTAATTTGGAATAAAAATAAATTGAACCAAAATCCTTATTGAGCAAAAAAGATGGAACTCTTTACTTGTCTTTCTTTATTCTATTATTTATGTTGTCACAGTAGATCGCTCGAACTAACTTTTTCTAGCATAATTCAATAAGAAGAATTTGAGAATTGGAGATTTTTAGAGGCTTAGAAAAAATTGGTTTTAAGTTGTTTGTTTCAATAAACGAATCAGTGATAGACACCTGATTTTTCTCTTTATCTGCTTGACTTTATCACCAGTTGTCAATTCTTTTTTTAAAACTTTTTTATTTTGCGTCCAGTGGAAAATTTGTATAATTTTTTGAAATTATTTTTATTGTATCGCAGGATTTTGATTGTCACGAGTAATTCTTTACCTTTTCAAGCCTAAATAATAACGGTCCTAACTATCTCACCAAAAGTTTAAAAATTTTCAAGTATTTTGTTTTTCTTTTTCGAAATTTTGTTTAAATATTTTTGTCGCTCGTTTTCTGCTGAACAAAACTATCGTAACAACCAACTTTTTCTGGCTTCGAACAAAATTTAAGGTAAATAGGATATTTCAGGCAAATTAGAGTTCTCAAAAAAATCAAAAAAATCAAGCCAAACATGTAGAAACTAAATGCAGAGAACTGCGTTCTTTTCTCAAATCGAGTCTTAGTTCTTGCAAACAATTCTACTAATTTCACTAGAACTAACGTTTTGATTAGTTTCAAAATCATGGAGACGTAAAAATGTCATCAACCTTGAATATTAGAAAAGTTACTCATTATTCGTTACAAAAAACGATTTCAAGTGAGTTCAAAATCAAAATTGTGTTGTTTAAATCTATTTACCAAGCAACAAATCTGCGAGTTGTCAAAAAGATAGCGAAAGGCTTATTATGCTTATGGAACATCAAAAATTACAAAAAGTGGAAACAATATATAAAAAAGTTCATTTCTAAGTTTAGTGCGAATTTTTCAATTAACTACACAATTGCCCCAGAATGTCCTCATATGATTGTCTAAATTAAACAAACATGACAAAAAATGAACAAAGCGAAACATGGGCAAACATCAATAGCCAAAAAATTTTTTAAAACTTTTTTGTTGCTTTTTATTTGTGTTTGTGTCTGTATGTGTATGTGAGCGTGCGCTTGCGCGTGTATATCTCTTGTAATCGTTGTGTTTGTGTTCTGTGTTTGTAGGGAAAAGATAGAGTGTCAGCTTGAGAGAGCTAGTTGCTTTAAATGTCAGACACAAATAGAGGTAGAGCGCAAAAACTCAAAAATTGCATATCTGTTAGAAAATGTGGCTTTCTAAAATTCTTTTTTTTTCAAATCTCGCTGATAACACATATGCAAAGTTTTTCATTATGTTCATGAGACATCAAAAATTACAATAATTTTAAAAAACTTCAAAAAGTTTTATTTCACAGTTTAGTACCAAATTATAATTACCCTTACAATGGCTTGAACTAGTCTGCATCTATTTATTTAGAAAAAAAGAGGAAGACCTAATTTAATGTGACGACCTTGAGCAAACATCAGTTGCCAAAAAATTTTTATTTGTGTCTTTAGACGTTTTGTATCAACGTTATCAAATGTTGATTCACTTTGTAGGCCAGGTCCATTTACAATAGACCAGTGAACAGTGTTTAAAAAATTTGTTTATTTAAGCCCCTACCCAATTTTTAACCCATATGTTTTCATAGATGACTTCCAATCTAAATCATTGTCTCTCAAATTCTCTATGACTATATTTTATTATAATTCAAAGGTGAGCATTGATTTTCTTGAGATTTTTTTAAACCTGAAGTACTGTTTAATCAGACAGCGTTTTGATTTGCAAGCGAACATTTAAGAAAACGCCGCGTAAACAATTTTTTCTGAGCGACAGAAATTTTTCAATCATGTGCTGCATTCAATGAATTTCTTTTCAAGTGTGAAAGTTGTTTTTTAAAAGGAAAATTGCATATATAGGTAACCGTTTACAAACCTTTTTCATCCCATCATTTTCCGTCAATAATTTTTTGATGCTGTATCAAAATGTTGTCGTTGATGCCGTAGTCGATGCTGTATTATATTTAGTTCTTCAAAATTGGGACCATATTGTTTTTGGGGGTCTAAATTTGAAATTCAAGTGTAAAATGGGCAATTACTTCTCAATTTTTTAGTTATCGTTTTCTCGCTTCTTTCCCTGATTTCCTCATTTTTGATTTTCAAAAATCAGTGCATGTGGCAGCGTCTGCTCGACGATTCATGGAATAAACGCCACTTTTTAATTTGAGATATTTTTGTTTTCATAAAATCGTACAAATGCTAATTCGATTTTGGCATTCTTTGACTAATTTTACTCAATTTTTTCATTGTATTTCGGTTCTATTTACTAGAAAAGCCTATGTTTGCACATTATGGGTTTTAAAATTTGTTTTATTGAGAATTGAACTTTGTTTCTCGTCGTAATTGTTTTTATTTGAACTTGTTTCAATTATATCAATATTCAAATCTATCGCGTTATGACAGCGGTGTAAGTTTAATCATTTTTTAACCGGGTAAGGTAAAGCGGGAATGTTTTAAAATAAACGTAAAGGTTTCGCTTAAAAGTAGGGTTTCTTTTTGTAAGGTTTCCCGTTTTGGAGCCACCTCCGGAAATCCTACGGATATGTTTTTAATTGAGATCATCTAATTTGTCAAACAACAAATTAAACAATGACATTGGGGCATATTTGATATATATATATTTGAAATATATTTCATAAATTCAGCATATTTGAAGTTTTCATTTAAAACGTAATTCGCAATGTCCCTTGGGTAAAAATTGGTTGGCGTAAAAATGCGTACAATTAGGTGGCCCCCAAGAGCCTCTTCTTGTTCATGCTTTCTCTCTTTTTCGTCTGACAGTGTGTGTGCTTTCATGCTTTCTAAAACTGTGTCTGAACAAAAAGAAGAAGTTCGTATGTTGAACAAAATCCCAAAACAAAATTATCAGTTATGAGCAGAAAATACCAGCCAGAAAATGTTTTCTAATTGCTGAATTTCTGTTTCAAAATCCGCAAAGTGACTAATATTTTCAATATAGCATGCATGGATTGTGTTCACGAGCGGAAATGAAAATATTATGTAAACCTTTTAGTTTTTTTCAGTGACCATGTAATGCGAGTTTGGTATTTTTTTCGTTACTCTCAATTTTTTTACCCTTCCACAATAATTTCCCCGTTTAATTGAAAACGTTTTTCTTTTAGCTTGAGCTCAATCTAAGTGGACCGGCTATCATTTTTGAATTCCATGGTGGTTTTGGGGAAGCACTGTTATTTTCACTCAACTTTTCGCTGACATTTGAGACGAGATTATTTTGAAAGTTTATTTTTATCTCTTCCTGATTTGATTGACAAATGAGCCAAACTTATGGATAAGTGGGTTCGGAACATTATGTGAGAACGCACATTACCGAGCCTCCATGTTAAAATGGTTTGCTATTCGATTATATTAAAAGGTGCAAACAGAATTTAGACAAAAGTTCAACCTGGTCGCGGGTCATGAAGCGCGTGCCGTGCATGTGTTTGTTTGCATGAATGCTCTGTAGCGTGTAAGCGTGTGTGTGTGTGTGTGTGTGTGTGTGTGTGTGTGTTTGTGTGTGTTTGCGCGAGCGTGTGTTGGATGTCACATTGACCGCCTTAAGTATACTCAGAAAATCATTTTGCTTATTTGAATTAATAATGGATGATACAAGCGTTTAAGATAAATAAATCAGTTCTCAGTTTTTCTAGTTTTTGTGTGTTGAATTTCGACTGCTTTTCTTTGATTCCTTTTGTTTTTTTAACTTCTTCTCTTAACCATTGAAGGTCTGTTTCGGGCAAAGATCCATAATAGTGCATAGATGTTCTCTAATGAATTGGGCATCAATGTCGTATTGATGACATCGCCGGCCCCATTTGCAGGATTGCAAAGAATAGTTTAGTAAGTCCATAAAATTAAATACGATTCTTGGTTGAAAAATACAAACTTGGTAACCCATTAACAAAGAAACAAGTTTCGAGATAAACGAATAACTGACGTTACGCAAGAAAATCAACTTACGGATTTCAATGAACGTTTTTGCGAAGATAAACGAAGTACGTGAGAATAAGCGGTTAAAAAGCGTAATAAACCGATAAACGCAAAAAAATCAGGTAAACATTTCGGAAAAACTGCGGGTTCGCAGAAAATTTGATGAGGAGGTAAAAATATAGATGTCCGAACGCTCTGAGGGGAGTAACAGGTTGCTACGGTGTAGCAATTTTTTTACCCGCTCAGAAAAAGCAGAGTTTGAGTACAAATTGTCATGGAAAAATTGTTCTTTTCGTGATACCAGAACTTACAAAGAGGCGAACCTTGTAAATTAGTGTTTGAATCAATGATAAAAATAAGTCGGCTAGAAGTTTGCTTAATTTAACAACAGGGCGAACTTTTTCCCCAAATGCGGCTTTTAGTTTAACGGATCTGACAATTTGGTCCGAACCAGGATATACTTCAATGACTTTGGCCAGTGGCCAAAGACCTCGAGGCGTGAAATCCTCTAAAACCCAAACAAGACCATCTACTTTTAAATTCGGACAACCTTTAGTCCATTACGAACGTTTCTGCTGGTTTGGGATATATTCTCTAAGAAATCTATTCCAGAGGTGTTCGGCCAAGTGTTGTGAAGTTCTCCAAGACTTTGAGATTGTAATCTTTCTCTCGGAAAAAACACCAGGTGGAAAATTAACAGTGGGTCTGCCCAAAAGAAAATGGTTTGGTGTTAGGGGAAGTGGATTATTCATGTCACTCGAAGTGTATGTGAGGGACGAGAGTTCATCTTAGATTCTCTTTCGCAAGTGAAGGTAGACAACGTTTCATATGTTAGTGTTCTTGATCCAATGACCTTGTACAATGACAATTTGAACACTTGAATTAACCTTTCGGAACTGCCACCAAAATGTGGTGCAAGAGGAGGATTAAACTTCCATTCAATTTCAATATCATGAATATGGAGTTTTGAGGCAAATTCCCTTGATGCTCTGAGTGCTTCGATACCTTTCTTTAGTTCCGAACAAGAGCTGACAAAAGATTTCCCGTTGTCGGAAAGAAATTTTTTTGGCTTTCCGCGGCGACTAATGAATCTGCGGATGCAATTGATTGTTGAGTCTGTAGACAGGTTTTCTGCTATCTCCAAGTGGACTGCTCTTACCACCAGTTGCATTCATCTGTCGAACCTCATAGCCCATTTAGCCGTCATCAGCGAGATTATCAGAAGAAGCGATGTAGCGCCAATTGAGAGATGAAGAGACGTCGAGAATCTTTGCTCGTCTATTGGCAACGAAAATTCGATGCCGCATTTCGGGAGTTCTCAACCAATGGAGTACAGTTGTACTATCGGACCAGAAAAAGTAATTTCCGATTTCCAAATATTGCTGTTCTTTGATAAACTGAGCTAATTGCGCGCCATACACTGCCGCTTGCAACTCCAGGTTTGGAATAGTCATCCTCTTGATCGGAGCTACTCTGGCTTTGCCCATCATGAACACTACATCAACTGTTTTATCAACGTACTCAGTTCTTAGATAAGACAATGCTGATAGAGCATACTCTGAAGCGTCTGTGAACGTGTGAAGAGCTTTTGACTGAATTTTCGTATTTCTACGGAAGAGAGCACGTGGAATGCTGATATTCTGATAAGATGGAAGTTCGTGTTTGAATTGGAGAATGTCTGGGAACTGCTGAACGTCCAGAGGTGCGTCCCATTGTGGACCTTTATTCCAAGTTGCTTGCAATATTTTCCTCACTCTGATTGTTAATGGGGCTATAACGCCAAGGGGATCAAAAATTGAAGCGACGAACTTCAAAAGTTTCCTCTGTGCTGTGAATTGATCATTGGAGAACCTTTTCAAAAGCTTTTTGTCAATGATGTACTCGTCAGTGCTCGCGTTCCACGGTAAACCCAAAACTTTTTGAGGTTGAGGTGATGGTAGATCACGCTTCAAAAGATTTTCGTTTGCGACGTTTTTCAAGAACTCGTCGGAATTAGAGTTCCACTTTGTGAGGTTGAAACCACCAAGTGAAAGACACTCTTTGGTGCTGTTCATAACGTTTACAGCACTTTCAACGTCTGCAGTCGAGATATATAGGTCATCCGTGTAAACATTACGCTCAAGGACGTGTAACACTTGAGGAAATTTGTCCTGATTGTCACGTGCTGTACGACGAAGAGCGTTGGACGCTATGCATGGTGAAGATGTTGCGCCGAAGATATGACGGGTGTATTCATACCCTTCGATTTTGCCATTGTGATTCCAGAGAAACCGAAGAAACGCACGATCAGAGTGAGAAACTTTAATTTGCATAAACATTTGCTCAATGTCTGCTGAAATTGCCACTTGTTGCTCGCGGAATCTTAATATGACTCCCACAAGATTACTCAACAAATCGGGTCCCTTCAAAAAGTTTGAATTCAAGGATTGATCTTGAAAAACACTGGATGAATTGGTGACTCTCCTGATTTTTCCGGGTTTGTTTTCATTTGAAACGGGATGATGAGGAAGATAAGAATGTGCTGTTTCTTTGTCTGTAGCTGGATCAACTTTGACAACATAATCATTTTGAAGATCTTTCTGGAGCGTCTCCTCGTACTTACTTTGTAGATCTGGTTTTGTTGAGAGCTTTTTGTTTAATTACTTTAACTGTATTTCTGCTAGCCATCTGTTGTTCGGTAACTTGGCGTTTTCCTTCCAAAGAAGGCCTATTTCATAGTGATCATCAGAAAAGTTTGTAGTCGACTCAAGGATTTGCAGAGCTTTTTCATCATTTTTAGACATAGTCCTTTTTGATGATGCCATACCGTAGTTCTCAATTTTCATCCACTGTTGTACTTTAGTGAAAAATTCATTGTCAAGATGAGGATGAGAGTTGATTTGTGTTTTGAACACTGGATTCTGTTCGTCTGCTGTGACGCCAGTTTTACCTGCACATGTCTATCCTAGAGAAGTTTCTACAACCCAGGGCGTGTTTTTTGGGCCTTTAATCACCTTACTGTAGTGGATCAGTTCCAGATTGTCGATGCCGATGAATATTGAGACTTTATTTTCATCAATATTAGGGAACGAAATGTGCTTGAGATGTTCAATTTTCTTGCAAAGCTTGTTCAGCTCATTAGTATTAACAGGGTTCATATTCAAATCGGGTACTGCCAAGACTTGGTTTACAAGGATTGGTGTCTTATTAGACTGATAAGGTTTAATTTTTAAAGACACTGGAGAACAATCTATTTCTTTTGTTGTGTGGTAGCCACTAATAGACATCTTGCCAAAAGTGTTCATATCAATACCTAGAATCAGAGCTGCGGATTGGAGAAGGAGGCTCTGGCAACTTCCGTTGTTGAGATAAGAATATGTCTCAATCGTTTTCTCCCCGTTAGACAGTTGAACTGGTAAGAAAGCAACTTGACCTGTGCCATGCAGTTGAACCGATTTAACTGTTGAAGAGGGTCGTAATGCTTGATTTTTTGCAAGGAAGTTTTCATGGATCATTGTGTGGTGCTTTTTGCCGCAGTCTGCAGAGCGACAAACATTTTTTGATGTGCATTGTTGTACATGGTGACTACCAAAACAGTTGAAACATAGTTTCAATTTTTTCACGTGTTCTCGTCTATCGAGTGGAGACAGATCTTGGAAATGAGAACATTTGTATAAATACTGACATCTACCGTTGTTTGGACAAACGACACCTTTCTCAGAGCTTGGTTGAAAGCTATTTGACGGTTTTGTGCGTTGATCCTGGTGTGATCTGTTGGACGGACGGTTGAATTGGGTTTGCTGATTCGATTGCTTCCAAAGGTTGTTAGAGGCCTTTGAATGAGTGCTTGGAGGTTGAGCTGATGCACAAGAGGTGGGTAAATCTCTGCAAGCCTTTGCATAGATTAGAATCCACTCCGAAAGCTCTTTCAAAGATGGTTGAAGTAAACTTCTCTCCAAAACGTGCTTATTCCATTCCAAGCGGACTGGTGTTGGAAGCTTGTTTAAGGTCTGATTGACATTTGTAGTGGAATGTATGTCATGGTTGAATCCAAGTTGCTGAAATTTGTCCACAAGGGTTAAAAGGAAAGCAGAGAACTGCGTATAACTGTCTGGGATTGTCAGGTTAGGGGGTCTAAAATGTGACAGTTTTTCGAGGAAGGCATTGACAATCCTGTTCGGATTACCAACATGTTCTTCCAGACGTGCTAAAGCGGGTGCGTACAGACTGCCATTGCAGCCATAGCCGTCAACCAGTGCTTTTGCTTCTCCAATCAGGAGTGATTGCAGATGAATTCATTTTTTCTGCAGAGGACATTGGAGAACGATCAATTGTTGCTTGAAACACACTGAACCACTTTAACTAACCTAATGGATCTCCATCAAAATTTGTTGCCTGTAACTTCGGAACCGATTTCTGAAAACAAGAAGACATTGAGGTAGGATTCTGTGGCACAATACCAAATGTTGGAAGTGTAAAGGATGGTTGCGAAGTTCTGATTGGCGGATTTAAAGAAGAAGTTTCGGCCGCCTGATGAGAAACATGGAATGAGGGAAATGCGCTGTCGATTTTTGCGGAAGTGGAATTGAAGCCAACAGAACTAACTCCAGACAAGGCATTGTTGATGGTGCTGGTGCCTGATACGTCATCAAATGTGGTGGTGAGTTGTTGCGACAAATTTGCCGGCGGCAAAATTGTGTTTGAATCTCCCATTAGTCTACTGGGTGCAGCATTGTTAGGGAAGGATTCACTGTAAGAACTGTATTCAGCGGGTGCTGAGAAAATGTTGGTCGTTAGGGATGCGTCAATATGAGTTTGATAACTGCTGTTGTCAAAGGTCACCCTCGGGATGTTATTTGGTTGGTTGCTTTGTGGTGCGGACACAAGTTCCTTTTTGTATTTTCGGAATGCGGAAATAGTCTTCCGTATCTTGAATTGGAATTTGCTCAAATGAGAGCATAGAGTTTCTGCATCAGATGATGGTGCTTTGTCTAAAAGTTCTTGAATTGTAAGTTCGTACTTCTCCTGAAGTTCATTGATTTCAAGGAGAGTTTCCTCGACTGTTTCTGAGTCCTCGCCGCAGTCAATGCCGGATGTAATAAATTCGATGCACGACTCGATTTCACTTTCGTACATCAACTTTAAGTTGGTCAGACGTTTTAAATGGGGATATTCAGAGACCTGCTCGTGACTTTCGGTGTTGTCGTCTGAGTATTGTGTCTGCGAATTTGAAGAGATCATTGTTTGGTTGTTACTTCCTGTGGATTTTCCAGTTCTAGTAAAAACCATTGAATTTCACCGGTCTAACAAAAGCAGCTTCTTTCTTCGAAGCGCTACGAAACTTTGTCAGCAAGTCTGTTAGAACCTGCAAAACCTACCTGGAAAATCTAACTGATTACCTAAAAACCTACTAAATACCTACCTGAAACCTAACCAGAGATCAAATTGAAAACTACCTGAAAAAAACTAGCTGAATACCGAAAATCTACCAAATACCTACCTGGACCTACCTGCAACCTACCTGAAACCAGTTCAATAACCTACCAGATACCACTGAAACCTACCTGATACAAGCAGAGGAACCTACCTGAAAACCTAACCGATTACTTTAAAAAAAACCTATATGCCTACCTGGAATTTACCTGCAACCTACCTGATATTTATTCAATAACCTACCTGATACCACTTAAACCTACCTGATAACACCAGAGAAACCTATTGGTAAACCTAGCTGAATACCTAAGAACTTGCCATATACCTACCTGGGCCTACCGACAACCTACCTGATACCTAATCAGTAACCTACCGGATACCACTGAAACCTACCTGATACCACCAGAGAAAGCTACCTGAAAAAACGAAACCTACCTGAATACCCTACCAATGCCGACTCTATATTCCATTTGGAAAAAAATATATAGTTCAGAATAAGGTCGTTGTTTTTCCGGACATAAAACAAAGAGAATGCTGTTGAAACGTGTTTGGTGCGCTCGTGTGTGTTACGCTCGTTTCGTAAAATCAGGAACGGATATTAAAGCGCTCGGTGGGAATTACCGGAAAACGCAAGAAGGTAATATTGTTGAAACATCAAATTTTTGTGAGTAAATTTTGGTCATATCCGGAAAAAATTCTCAGGTCGCAAGAAAGGGGTGAATAATCAAACGGTCGAAAAAATAACAGGGAAAGATAAATTGTAATAATGAAATAAGAAAGCCCAGTTAAATATATGAAGCTCGTCTCGTGATGGAATGGGTGTTCTCCCGGGTGTTGGATAGGATGGGATGGGTCTTTTCTAAAATTTCCTTCTCTACACTTTTCACGAGAAAAAAATCTTCGAGAAGGAAATTTTTGATCCTTTGTCTTTTTCGTTGGGCGTCACAATGTCACATTGACCGCCTTAAGTATACTCAGATAATCATTTTGCTTATTTGAATTAATAATGGATGATACTAGCGTCTAAGATAAATAAATCAGTTCTCAGTTTTTCTAGTTTTTGTGTGTTGAGTTTCGACTGCTTTTCTTTGATTCCTTTTGTTTTTTCACTTCTCCTCTTAACCATTGAAGGTCTGTTTCGGGCAAAGATCCATAATAGTGCATAGATGTTCTCTAATGAATTGGGCATCAATGTCGTATTGATGACAGTGGACATGCAAGCGTGCTCAAGTAAGCACGCTTGCATTTTGACAAATTTTCCAGAAAAAATCAAATTTACCAGATCATCTCATTTTTTTTTAATATTGCACAGATATTGAGTGGTGTTCACCTCTTTACTACAAAGATAGTCAAGGTTTCCGTTTGAAAACGCACGGAAATGAGCCCATTTTCAAACAGCCATGCAGTTTCTGCATAATTTTTGTTGTTTTGCACAGCTCTTGATAAATTGTCCGACTTTCAATGGGTATTTTTACTATGAGTAGTCAATAGACAGCTTTGATGGGCCTTTTATTGCCAAAATAAAAGATATATTTTTGTATTGTTTTTGCTTTTTTTATTGCAAATGGCTTTCCATTGTTTTTCATATGTGCCCTATCTCCTGTGATTTGTTATTGATAAAGCAATAATTGTATATGTGGGTCTCTGTTGAGCTTTTTTTCTGATGCTTCAGGTTCGATCATCTGCGAAACATCCTTGTACACAAATCTGTTCTTTCATAGACACGTTTGGCGCCCAACCACTTCCCAAATCAAGTCAGGAGATCTCAGCTCAAACATTTTCTAGAACAGATTCTCAGCCCTGGATCAACATCAGTAATTTTGAAAGAGTTGTAACGCAAACCTTATGAACGGAAAAATTGCAAAACACCCTTACTTTCTAATCTTGCTATTATTGCGCTTCTATTTTTAATTGTTCAAAAATATTGTCGCAGTCTTTTAACGACCCTGATGGGAGTAATGGTGCTGTGTTTTGCTTCGTTGCTTTCCCTTTTCTGCCCCCCCCCCTCGCGTAGTGGGCAGCTAGCTAATATTTGCACCATAAGTTTAGAAAATAATTGACTATGTAATGGCACGCACGCTCTCATTGTTCTGAAAGAGAGAAAGAGGGATCGAGTGAGAAAAATTAAAACGAAAACAATTCCGGTGCGATTGATTTATTTAATCACATAC
Organism: Convolutriloba macropyga; assembly: GCF_964194025.1. Lineage (NCBI taxonomy): Eukaryota > Metazoa > Xenacoelomorpha > Acoela > Convolutidae > Convolutriloba > Convolutriloba macropyga. The sequence continues at coordinate 22,352,599 of NC_134476.1, read as the reverse complement.
TTCTTCAAAGCAATTGTACGTTTGGGATACTTTTGTATGAGAATTTTAGACTGAATCAAGAACTCTTTGTTCATTTGAGTCTTTCCCATTATACACCCCGCACCACGACAATCTAGCCCCTCATCATGCTATTTTCACCATTAATGGGGGGAATATAGGTTATCTGACCACTAAGGTGAGGGCTATAATGGTAACGACACGTTCGTTTTATTTTTGGGCGATTTTGGTAGTTTTTTAAATTATTGATGGAGTTCGTCAAGTCTATAGTTTCCTGGTGACAAATGTTTTTTCTCATAGTTCTGGTTTCCAACTTTCGATTTGATTTAGTTAGATACATAGTTAATGAAAAAAATCTGATCAAAGCAAATAAAATTTTTGATTTTTTGTTGCTAATTTTTCGGCATTTTTTGTTTTTCAGAAAATTTTACGCTGTAAAGTTGTTTATCTAGATCTATTACGTGGAGTGCGCTACTAAAGAATTACACCTAAATGATCGACAGGGTAGCTTTTACTGAAATAAAAGGCTTGATGAGTCGAGTGAGGGGGGCAAATATGCAGGGTTACGGTTTGGTGAGTGAGGAGAGAAGTGACTGTTATGTGAGAGACATCTCAAATGACCTTTGGACCTCGAATATTAACAGCTGGTTTTAATTATTATATTCTACTGACGCTGTAAAGTTGTTTATCTAGATCTATTACGTGGAGTGCGCCACTAAAGAATTACACCTAAATGATCGACAGGGTAGCTTTTACTGAAATAAAAGGCTTGATGAGTCGAGTGAGGGGGGGCAAATATGCAGGGTTACGGTTTGGTGAGTGAGGAGAGAAGTGACTGTTATGGGAGAGACATCTCAAATGACCTTTGGACCTCGAATATTAACAGCTGGTTTTAATTATTATATTCTACTGACTAATTAACAGTTACGTGACTCTGCTTGTAGTCACTGAAAACTTTTGGCACTTATCGAGAATTGCAAAGCGGTTCGAGAAATTAAGTCAGAATTTAGAAATGACGTCTGCAGAGTCACGTAAAGATGCTGAAAACACGAAAAGCGCGGTTTAAAAATGACGAAATTCAACGGAAGTAATCTTCTGCTAAGTAGCAAATTCTGGCATTTTAAATTCTGACACTGCAGTTTTTCGGCATTTTCAAAATGGGCACATGAGCAACTGTTAAAGTCAAGCAGCTGTTAAAGTCCAAAATTCGAAAATAAAAAAAAACATACACTATGGTACCAAAAAGCTACGTACAGCATGATTTCTGCTTTCAAAGCATGATTCGTGCTTCATAAGCATGATTTGCGCTAAGGCGTGAAAAAAGGTGTGAAATTTAGAAGTTTTAAGAGAAATTTCATTATCACTTTCTCCTCTTAAACAGAAAGATGGTTAAACCGCTTTGTTCTTTTACCGTTTGCCAAGTTGTTACGCTACGAGATGTCGGATTTTCATGGTCTAAAATACACAAGCAACTCAAATTGAAATCAAGATCCAGTGCACAATATACATACAAACTTTACCTGAAAAACAACAGTTTCGAGGCCCAAAAATAGAGCTGAAGACCCCCCAAATTGTCAAAAAAAAATCAGAAGAATAGTTAGTTGCCGATGTTTTCAAAGATCCCAAAACCTCACTAGAACGCTTTCTCCTGCTACGAGATAATTTCCTGAGGTACAGTTGGACGAATTCTCAAAAAGTTTGGCGTTTTTTCAAAAAATGCTGCAAAAAAAGTCAGTTTGAAGAAGAAAAGCAAGTGTTTTCGTTCAAAATGGTGTATCAATGTGCTCAAGAAGCCGTTCTCGTTCTGGCAGAATGTTCAGTGTTTTTTACGACCCTCCAGTTACAAATTACATGTTATATAGCACGTTACTATGTAAAGAAATAGCACGTGCACATGGGGGTAATATTAGATTTATGCTCACTAAGCTGGGGGGGGGGGGGGGGGGCAAAACAGAATAGATCCCAAACTTCGTTGACTGAGAAACTGAAAAACTGGAGAGTAGCAATATTTCTCGTTGAGTCGTAAGAAGAACAGTAGGACAAATATTTGCTACAAACTTCGTTTCACAGCAACAAAAAATTATTAGCATTTTGAAAATGTAGTTAAACGTCCTTTGAATTTTTGTTCCTAATATTTCGCATTTCATTGCCTTTTTAGTTTTTTTCTCAAACAATTAGTAATTCAATGGCGGATCAGAAATGGATTACAAGGTCTGCTGAGAAAAATCGATTTGGAATCTCGACCTGCGGAGATTTAAAAAATATTCTGGTGTTTAATTGTTCCTTTAGCCTAAGTCAAATTGTTACTTCGAGGCAGTTCTGTTTTATTTTGCAATAAAATGATTCCTTGTAATATTGTGAAGGCAAAAATAAGTCTGCGATGATTCAGTTTAGAAATGCACTGAAGCGAACTTCAATGTTATTTCTGATTTAAAATAGTTCAACTCATATTTCGAACCTAAATTCCGGCGCGAAATTTTGTCATTTGAGCCCTACCCAGTTTTGGTTTAAAAAGCTCAGAATTTTTGGTTGACTACGTTTGTTGTCAATTCAAAGCTTGGCAAGAACTAGCATACAACGAGAGTTTATTATCGATCAAGTGTTATCGAATGTTTGCCTGCTGAATGGTGTCCATTGTCAACTGCTTAATCTGGAAGCACTTAAAGGGCGGAAACAGGAGAGCAAATTGCTTACAAAAGGGTTTGATTGTTCTTATGAAGGCTGCCTTATTATTTTTAGCCTAGATAATGGATTCAGAGGGCTTTAGCCAAGATGATGGATGCACGAAAATTTCACCCAGAAACGAAATCGAACCACCGTAGTATAATAAAGAAGCATTAGCCTCTCGGCATCGGATCCTTGTGCATTCTTTTGTCACAATCCCTTTTTATTTCGGCAACAAAATTTAATTCGGACTGAGAGCAACTGAGATCACTCAAAAACAAAGATAAGCGTAAAAAAATTATCTCAGACGCCAAAGAAGGTTGTAGAACAAAAACGCAGAACCCCCCGAGATGCAGAACAATTGATTTCAAGGCCCACAAAATTACTTCTTAAAGCGGGGTAACTGCGAATAGGAAACCCAATATTTTAGTAATGTTATGTTTGTTTTATTGGTACGTCTAATCACATATTTACCATGTGGATGAATTGAAAAAAGTTCTTGTATAAAAAAAACGTATAATGTAATTTGTAAATAATTTGATTTGCAAACTATTTTTGTCCCTTATAGCAAAAAACCAAAATTGCAAATTGCAAATCCAAAACCTTGTTTGTGCATATTGCATTTATGATTTCCAATACTGCGAAAATTAATCACAATTATCTGACGCAAACTTTTACTTGAGAAATTTAGGCAAAGTAAAAACACATTACCTGTTTTCTCATGTATAAAAATGGGTTATTTACAATTGGGTGCATATTGTAACATTGCATTTTGCTACCAACTCTGCGGACTAATGAAGCCAAAAAAATTCATCCGTTTTTGTATTAATCCTCATAATATCACAAAAGTGAATTCAAACCTTGGCAAGCATTAGCATACAACGAGAGTTCATTGTCGATTAAGTATTACCGAATGTTTTCCTCCTGAATGGTGTTCGTTGTCAACTGCCAAATTTGGAAGCACTTAAAGGAAAGAAACAGCAGGAAAAGGATTACAAAATGGTTTGAGTGTTCTTATAAAGGCTGTCCTATTGTTTTTAACAACTAACGGTTTTTTTCAGCTCATCTTCGGATCTTACACGACAGGCTACGCAATTGCAGTCAGAGGGCTTTAGCCTAGACAATGGATGCAAGAAAACTCCGCCCAGAGAGGAAATCGATCCACCGTAGTATAAAAAAGAAGCATTAGCCTCTTGGCATCGGATCCTTGTGCATTCTTTTGTCACAATCCCTTTTATTTCGGCAACAAACTTTATTTTGGAATGAGAGCAATTGAGATCACTCAAAAACAAAGACAAGCGTAAAAAAATTATCTCAGACGCCACAGAAAGTTCTTGAACAAGAACGCAAAAAGGGTCGAGAAAAATTTAAATTAAAAATACGTTTATTATAACTCCTTCAAATTTCGTTCGGGAACAATTGAGATGTTAAAAACGTTACTTCAGAAATCAAAAAAGGTTCTAGAACAAAAACGCAAAAACTGTTGAGCGGAAATTTTGAATCAAAAAAACGTTTATGATAACTCCAAACTTCGTTCGAGAGCCATTGAAAATTGATTAATTGTTTTATGTAGCTGCGGCGGAAATTATGTCGAAAAAGATTATGTACCAAGATGCAAAACAATTGATTTCAAAGCCTACAAAATCCTCCCTAATAGTGCAAACTGCGAATAGGAAACCCAAGATTATTGTAAAGTTATGTTTGTTTTTGTGTTACGTCTAATCAAATATTTACTATGTGGATGAAATGAAGAAAAAACTATCTGTATCAAGAAAACGTATAATGTAATTCGTAGATTTTTTTATATGCAAACTATTCTTCGTCCTTTTCAGTGAAAGAACAAAATTAGAAAATGCAAATCCAGCATTTTGTTAGTACCTTTTGCATTTACTATTTGCAATACTCCAAAAATAACTTACAATTATCTGACGCGAATTTTTTCTTGGGAAAATTAGTCAAATTAAACACATTACCTGATTTCTAATGTATGAAAATATGTTGCTCAAAATTGGGTGCATATCGTAACATCGAAATTTGCTACCAACTCCGCGGATTATTGAAGCCAAAAACTTCATGCGTTTTTGTATAAATCCTCGTAATATCGAAAATGTAAAATCAAAAATTGGCAAGAACTAGCGTACAACGAGAGTTTATTATCGATCAATTATTATCAAGTGATTCCCTCCTTTATGGTGTTCATTGTCAACTGCTAAATTTGAAGCACATAAAGGGCGGAAAAATGGCTTTCAAAAGGCTTTGTAAAGGCGGAGCAAGTTGCTTTCAAAACGGTTTGAGTGTTCTTATAAAGGCTGCCTTATTGTTTTTAAAAACTAACGTTTTTTTTTCCAGCTCATCTTTGGATCATACATGACAGGCCAGGCAATTGCAGTTAGAGGGCCTTAGCCTATATAAAGGATGCAGAACTCCGCCCAGAGAGGAAATCGAACCATCGTAGTATAATAAATAAGAATTAACTTCTCGACATCGGATCCTTGTCCCTTCTTTTGTCACAATCGCTTTCATTTTGGCAACAAAACTTTACTTCAGACAGTGCAATTGAGATGACTAAAAATGAATCAGAGATCAAAGGTTCTTCTAGAACAAAAACGCAAAAACGGTCGAGCAAAACATTTGGATAAAAAATACGTTTATTATAACTCCAAACTTTGTTCGAGAACAATTGAAAATGGATTATTTGTCATATGAAGCTGCGGTGGTTATTATGAAAACGCAGATCCTTACGGGAGATGCAAAACAATTGATTTCATGGCCAACAAAATTACTTCCTAAAGTAGGGCAAACTGCGAATAGAAAATCAATCCTTTTGGTAAAGTTGTTTGTTTTTGTGTTACATCTAATCAAATATTTACTATGTGGATGAAATTAAGAAAAAAAGGATCTGTATCAAGAAAACGTATAATTTAATTTGTAGATAATCTGATTTGCAAACTATTTTTCGTCCTTTTCAGCGAAGAAACAATATTGGAAATTGCAAATCCAAAATTTTGTTAGTACATTTCATTGCATTTTTGATTTGCATTGCTGCGAAAATAACTTACAATTATCTGAGACAAATTTTTGCTTGAGAAATTTAAGAAAAGTACACACATTTCCCGATTTCTCATGTATAAAAAAAGTTGAGTGCATATCGTAACATTGCATTTTGCTACCGACTCCGCGGACTAATGAAGTCAAGAGGGTTTTGTATGCGTTTTTGTATAAACCCTCATGATTTCGAAAAAATCGGTCCAGTGAGGAGGAGCTATTCTTACAAGTATTTTGTTTTTATGTGAACTGCTGAATTACAGCACAAAGAAAACGGTGTCGTCCATTCAAAACTGGCTATATTGAAACAACCAACTTAAATTGCTGCAGTGTCTATATAAAAGAAGTTGGGGATTTTAATTTCAGAAAAATAAAAGACATCTAAAAAACTTTTGAATCATTTATGATGATATAAATTTCATTAGCAAGCGACGCGCATCATTGCTATTTACCAGACGTTATAACTATGTCAGAAGTGAGAAAAAGGTAAAGATTTTGAAACAGTTCGAGTAAACTTTACTTCGGAAACTTAGACAGCCATCTTTTATACAGTATGCATTCCCTTTTCGATTACTTTTCAGAATGCTGAAACAGTTCATATGAATTGCAATAACCGATCAGCAATGGAAAATCTTCATAATTTTCAAAAACAATGGGGTTCGCATTTTGAGATTTGAAAGTGATACCCATGACCCGACTAACGTCGGACAAATTGCTCTCAAACGACAGGCGGGGTAATTTAATACAGAGGGGGCTGCATCCTAGATAATTCATAACGTTTGTAAAAAATACCGATCAAGGAGGGGTTCGACGACACACGCGTTTACAATAATTGCTTCAAATTTCTTTCGAGGGCAATAAACTTTTGAATATAAAGGACATCAAATCCCATCGATTTGAGGACAAAATTAGACAAATTGTTTCTATTTAATATATGTGGAGTGTGTAAAATCTGTTTATTTTGTTTAGTAATACCTCTGCAATATCTTAATTATCTAATTTTCAGATTTTTCTAAAAATGGAATAATTGGATTACTATCAGTGTGCTTTGTCATGCTGTTATAACATTGTTCAGTAATCTGGTGTTAATAAGAGGGGGGATAATTTTTCAAAAATTTTATTGCTTGTGGTCCTAACTCTGAGGTCCAATTCAATTGGTCCTCGCTGCGTTTTGAGATACCTAAAAATCTTGAATTGTAACCGATTTGGCGGATTCAATTGAAATGTGAAATCTTGATCTGTCACTTTTTAAATAACGCAATGGCAAAAATTCCTTTACCAAAAGCAGTGTTGTCAGATCACTGAGGTTTATAGTGTTCACCGGGCGTAAGTAATTACTTTCTCGACAATAGCATTTGTTGTTCAATTAGTTTGTTAAAACATATAAACATCTTTGCTAAGCAAGGTAAAACCTAACAATATAAACAATTAATTTGGTCAAGATGGAAAGATGATCGAAAGCAGTGATCAAAGACACCGCGACGTACAGATTTCATTCAATTAGACGATATATGAGCTTTAGTTTTAAAACAAATAGCGACTATATTACGATCACTACAAAATTTTGTACACCTTGAGTTATAAATTCTACGATATTTTGAGAACCAAACCAAAATCTAAGATTCTAGAACACCTCAGTACTAGACACAGACAAGAATGGATCCCCCATTTCCAAACAGACATCGGAACAAACAAACATGTTACCTCTATAAATCGCATATAAATTTCCCGAATGAAAATAACAGACTGAAAAAACAGTCCAGCCACGATGTAAAATTTCATTGTGTGAAAGAGCAGTAGTTAAAAGTAACATAGTTAGTAGTACCATATTATGAAAGGCAATTTGGATACCGTCACAAGTCTTTGACTGATTTGAAAGTTTCTAATACAATTAATATCGGACCTTGAGAAATTATCGCAATCAGGTGTCAATCTTTAGAAGTTTTTACAATCTGGACACGAAAAAGCACGAATTGAGTTTGGTTGAAGTCTAATATGGGAAGATATTTTTGTATCCGATTTTCTCCAAATTGTTGGTGCAAGCAGCGATCATTGGGGGTGGTCCGCACATGACGATGAGGACATCATCACCTGGGGGAGGGAGGTGATCACGCATCATCTGTTCAGAGACAAAACCAGTGCTGAATTCCCAGTCGGAGGGAGCATCTCTGTCTACTGTGTACCACCTACATGCAAAACATTCAATTCTATAGCAAAACAACGTCAATGATAAATGGCAAAGATACGTCTATACGGGTTACTGCCGACATATTAAAACATGACTAATGTCGGGCGAATTGCTCTCAAACGACCGGAGAGCGGTGCTTCACTGCGGGGGGGGGGGGGGGGGGGGATTGCTCTCAAACGACCGGAGAGCGGTGCTTCACTGCGGGGGGGGGGGACATAAATTCACAGGACAAATTCCTGTGAATTTATGTCTCCTCAAAACAGTTTCGGTGAATCGCATATTTAGAGACTCGGCGTCAGGCTCTCATAGAGGTGCTCAGCTATTTAGTATACTCCGGGCTTTACTTTCTATCTCGTTTTTGAGGAAGAAAAGTTTTTGAGGAAGAAATGCCACTAAACAGATTAAACATAGCCGGCAGTTTTTGAGGAAGAAATGCCACTAAACAGATTAAACATAGCCGGCAGATTGCCGGAAAATAGCCGCGATAGACGCTTGTGGCCTTTCATGAATTGAAACAACTAAACAAGATAGGCAGATTCACCAAAAGTCCTTTAGTAGACCACTAGATTTTTTGGGTTAGATACGTACTGTCATTTTTATGATACACAAATGGCCTATAAAGAAAAAGCACGAAAAGACATCTTTCAAAATTGATTTTCGAAATCAAAAATTCAAGATTAAAACTCAAAAATTAGGGCATATAAGTTTGGCACTACTTAGATGCACACTATTGATCTTTAACTAATAAATGTTCATAAAATAAAGTTCCATAAGTGAGTTCAGTAGTTAATTTTTGAGTGAGGTAAGTCACGCAATCCACCTAAAAGCAGAAATGACGTCACGCAGACAAATTATAACTGCAATGCAGTACAGGTCACTGAAGTCACTGAAAAAGTCAGGGTAAGACGAAACAAAAATCTGTTAGACAAAGTAAAAAAATATAGCAGGACAAGTCCTGAAATACAATCCAAAGAATTGAATGAAAAACTGAGAACTATTGTATCTGACCAGCCGATCAATTGAACAATCCCAGCCCGAAAGACCATCTCAAAAGTTGAGAAACAAATTATAGTTCCTATAACTTTGACGCTTTTACCCTGAAGACCAAATATAATAGGATTCAATATACTCAATAATACACGCACAAGCCTTGCAAGAGATTTATTCACTAAAGGCAGATAAACTCCAGAAATATGACAAGTGCTTCAAAAAACTGAAAAGTGCAAAAATTGAAGAAAATTTCTATATTTAGCAAAAAAAATTTAAACCACTTATTAGTATCTGAAACTTTTTAATGCAACCCATCTGCAAGACTTGAAAAAGTTTCCTTGGCCAGTGAAGATTGTTGAACTCGAAAAAATAATAAACATAAAAAATTAAAAATAATTGAAAATTTTAACAAAATCATGCTAAAAATTGCGATATTAATATCTTGAAGCATTCCATTGTCTCCAGAGACTATATAGTATCCCTATTTCAATCTTTATATAGCTTCATACTATGCAGTAATTTATTATCAAACCAAAGAGGCGGTTTCTGCGCCCACGGCGCCGGAAAAACTCTGTTGAAAATTCAAGTTTCAATTTTAAAAAATGCTAAAATGCGTGACATTAAAAATTGAAAACTCTTTTATTGCCACTAGAAACTGTGAAGTAAACCCTTATAAAATCCTAGAGGAGGTTTTGTGGCCCTTGAGGCTGGAGAAGCCTAAAAGTGACAAACTTTAAAATAGCAAATTTTATTAAAAAATTGCTAATATTGTGATATTAAAATGTTGAAAACCATCACATGGTCAATAAAAATTTTTCAGTAACCAAGTATCCTATCCTATAGGAGGTTTATTGGCACGGAGGGCTGGAAAAACGTGAAAATGACAGTAAATGTTAGGAAATTTGACAAAATGCATGTTTTTATTAAAAATGTTAAAATTCGTGATGTTAAAAAGTTGAAAACCATTCTAATACCTCTAGAAATTCTGCAGTAACCTATTATCAAACCCTAGAGGAGATTTCTTGACAACTACGTCTGGAAAAACTAAAAAAATGACAAAAATTTTCATTAAACTTGAAAAAAATGTAAAAATTAGTATACATTTGCGTGTGTTTTTAATACCAAAGCACATAGCTCTGATAATGGCCATAAAAAGTAATTATTTCTTGCAAAACTTTTATCGACTTTTACAAACCTCAATTTTAGACTGGTTTAACAAAAAATTCGAAAAATGACGAAAAATTGCAACATTTGGGCTCGAAAACTAAAATGATCTTTTAACCTTGAATTAGGGCATTCCCAGTAGCTTCACCACACTGAGCACTTGAAGGACTACTAAACGCTGCTAAGGGCCTCTAATGAAACTTCATTCCCGCTGAGCTTTACCTGTTTATCCCGTTTTCAAAGCTCAAAGTCAAGAAAAAAGGTGTGAAAACATCTTACAAAAATAAAGAAAGACAGAGCACAAATACAATCCAATTCTTGGATTGTAAAAAATTAGGAGCGCAATAGTAGCCGCCTGGAATTGCTGACGCGGCCATTAATAAAGGAAAGAGTCAGCCGAAAAATCGGTTAAACGAAAAATTTTATGAAAACCACAGGGCCAATATAGTTACTACAAATTTTGTTTGAGAGCAATTAAACACTTAGTAGACACGTCTGCACGGAGGCGAAGAAATGCATTAATGCCATAATATTGGCTTTACGCAAACACTCAGTTAGAGCAATAATATGTATGGTTCTATATTGATTACTCTAGTGGGCACAACACCTTTATAATTTTCAGCCACATTTTTATAGTAATGGGTACATCATTTCAGTAGTAACAATGATTATTCTATTAACAGGTGCCGACAATATAATATTTTGAACCAAATGAACAATCGAAGCCAGGGATGCATGTATAAATCTATTCCTTGATCAATGCGAATACCGTTCAAACGATTCCATTAACTAGCCATATTTTTCTCAGCAATTCCCATTAACACTAGCAACTTGCTTAAATTTGCATTCTGAACTCTTGCTGCTTGAAAATACACATTCAATTTCTAAAACTTATGTAAATTGGTATAATATTCATCCACCTTTTGAATCTGTTGGGTTGTTCGAGTGCTAGATCGTCGATCTCTCCTCTGAGGAGGATGTCATTTGGAGACTGGTTAGCGAATATGAGTGATATATTGGTGCTGTCCTCCTTGTCAAAGAACATCTCTCGCACTAGTTGCAACATGGGTGTGATGCCTGTGCCTCCCGCTATCATGCCAATGCGACGGTAGAAAAACCTGAACAATAACTTTGATGGCCACACATTGAATGTGGTTGTGCACAATACAGTGACATTTATCATCTTGAAGTTCTGATAGGTTTGAGCAATAACAATTTTTGCATATCTAAATCGAGCTGAGGGTTATTTCCAAGCGTTTTCACTTTTTGCACAATAGCACGAGAATTCAATTTTTGTCTGAGAGACTTGTGTTCTCTCCCTCAAATTAATCAATTACGGAGAATATGCGTCCTTTACAAAACCAAATCCCGAATTTGAAAGTTAGGAATCCTTCCCGACATCTTTGGATTATATTCTTTCTGTACACAAAAAGACCGTTAAGAAGTCCAGACAGAAAAGCATTCCGCAGCACCAACAAACAAACCTAGCTGGTGGGCTCTTTTTATCTGGTTTGATAGCGTAGTGGCACCTGCCCTCGTACTCCAGAAGACCTCCAGGACCCCTCACATCAATTGCATCACCTATGGCCAGACCCTCCAAGTACTGAGACATCTTGCCACCATCAGGGAATCGAGGGTTAACTCCCGCTTTGTAGACCTAAAGAACCGACATTACTCAAAACTTTTCAGGAAAAAAATATTCAACAGATAGCGAAATTCACAATACGTGAAAAACCGAAAAATAGGAGTACCAGAGGAGTTTTCTGTGAAAAGAACAAAAAATGGGAAAAATTTTAAAACCTGATGACAATGTCTTGAAACGGTTTTGAAGCTCTACCATCCCTTTGCTTATCAATGTTCAAAAAAACTAAAACCAATCTATAACAATTTCTAGGCTCTTTGGATTTCCTGAATAAAAAGCCAATTAATACAAGTTAACAAAAAAAAAGAATCACTAATAAAAAATTTTTAAAACAGCAAAAAATAGAATAAAAGAATAGAACATTGCAACATAGGAAAAACATAGCTGGCAGATTGCCAGAAAATAGCCGCAATAGCTTCGTAGATATGCAGTCTCAAAAAATAGTAAAAGAAAACGACCGAAAAATTTTTTGATTAGAAACCTGATAAAGTTATTGCTGTTTCCATTAGCTGCCCTCAAATACCCTTCAATTAGAGTGAGAAGCACTCACTTGAACTTATCTCTTTGAATGAAAATAAAGAAAAATCAATTTCAGAGTGAGGAAGTCATTTTTAAGAGTGAGGTAAGTCAAGTGTGACAAAAAAACTTAATCACGCCAATGAACGAAACAAACTCGTTCGACTAAACAATGAAAAAAGACGTCAAGCACGGAATTCAGTTGAAATTACATGAAATGAATAAAGAGCAGATTTGAAGCAATTGTGACGTCAAATGGTCGCACCAAAAAAATTAACGACGAAACAAAACAAACCAAGACACGGCGGCGGCCAATAATAGCCCCAGTTATCGCTTTACGGCTATTAACCATGAAAAGAAACACCTTTTAAAAGTTTTATTTCTAACTTAAAACTTGAAAACGTTTTAAAAATTCTGAATGTAAAATACCGCCTTTTGTATACGAGAAGTTCTCCGAAATTACACTTCCACTTCAACTCAAAAGTTTAGTAAACAAACAAAGCGACCAACATCAGACAAATTGCACTCGAACGACAGGCGGGGCAATTTAAGTAAGCGGGACTGTATCCTAGCTGATCTTAAAATATTTTTTAATCAACAGAATTAAGTTCTGAGTAAAAGCATATAGGTGAAGCTAAAATCAAGAAGTCAAGCCTTATAAAGTCAAGCAGTAAGTGAAATCGATAGAACGTTCTAGAAAAAAAAAAACGGTCAAACAAAAATTTTGCATAAAAAACGTTTACAATAAATGCATCAAATTTCGTTTGAGAGCAATTAAATAAACACAAACCGACCAACATCGGACAAATTGCTCTCGAACGACAGGCAGGGCACTTTAATTTTGAGGGGATGTTGCTTAGAAGTTATTTATGGTTGCAAGAATACTGAATCCAGAGGAGTTCGAACCCGCAACCTTCAGGATAAAAATCTACATTCTTAACCATTAAGCTATTGCGTCTTAGCAGCATTAACGCAAAAAATCTCCTTATGCTTAGCAACAAACCTTCTTCTGAATCAGAGCAATTGAGATCACGTAAAAATTCAGAGTTCAAGCGTGAATAAGTTACTTGAGAGTGAGAGAGAGAGCGAGAGAGAGAGAGAGCGAGAGAGAGAGAGAGAGAGAGAGAGAGAGAGAGAGAGAAGAATGCACTAAAACAAAAGCGCAAAAACAGTCAAGCAAAGATTTTGCATGAAAAAATACACGCACGTTTATAATTAATGCCTAAAACTTGGTTGGAGAGCAACAAAAAATCTATACTCGAGAAGTAAGTTTTTGAAGTACAAAACAACAATGAATATAGCTGGCAGATTGCCAGAAAAAAGCCGCAATAGCTTCGTAGATCTGCAGTTTCAAAAAGATAAAAACAGACCAAAATTTTTCAATGCTGAGATCTTATATTTTGATTACAATTCTGTGTATCATGATTCTGTGTAACTCTTTGCTGCTTCCATTAGCTGCACTCAAATACCATTTAACTAGAGCGACACGTAATCACTTGACCTCATCTCTTTTAAAAGTAAAAAAAATCAATTTCAGAGTGAGGAAGTCATTTTTTCAGAGTGAGGTGAGTCACATGTGAGCAAAAATTTAATCACGCAAACAAACGAGAAAAACTCGCTCTAATAAAAGTGAAAAATCACGTCACGCATGCAATTCAGTTGAACTTGCATGACGGAATGGAGAAAAAAGAAGCAATTGTGACGCAAAATGGTTTTAACAAAAATCCTGTAGACAAAAAAACATAGCAGGACAAGTCTTTAAACAATTCAAAGAATTTTCATTGACTAAAGAAAACTGTAGACCTAGAATGGACCCCATGAATGTATTGGAAAATCCATTTAAAAACATAATAAAAAGTAAAAAAAAAACTCAAAAAACTCAAAACTCAAAAAAGTCAAAATGGCGCATGTGCTTAAAAAACAAATAGCGAGAAAGCGAATTTTTGTTCAAACATTGTTCTCTCGCTCTATTTTGAAATTCGAGCAAAAAAATTCCATGCAGCAAAACCATTAGCTTTTTGGCTCGACTCTCTGTTTCGGCGTGACCTAAATCATCACTTCAATTTGACTTAAATTCGTGAAAATGTGAACAGATCTTTAAAACACAGCACCGCAATACAGTTCAAATTATTTCAATTGTAGAATATAGACAAAAGAATTCCGGAAACGACTCAAAGAGTCGTCTTGGTGAAGAGATTACCTTTAAAATCACCTGGTACCTGCAAAAGTGACTGCTAAAACCAAAAAAAAAAATTAGTGAACAAATGAAAAACACCCCGAAAAAGCCAACTGAACTAAAAAATTACATTACTCCTAAATATAAAACAAGCCAAAATTTTTGTACACAATTGAAAACATCAAACTGCCCAAGCAGCAACAGTCAAGCCAGGTTAGGCTCCCAAAAGGTTCTCTTAATGAAAAATTTGAATTGAAAATATCTTATTGAAAATATCATTTTCCGTAAGTTCTCTCAATCGAAACTCTTTTGCAAAAAAAGTAATCAATTGGTAAATGAATAAACTTTGCAAATTAGATGTCACATTAAATCACGATGAACGCAATAAATCTAAACAATGGCCAAAAAATAAACTAAAGAGACAGAACAATATTCAAACGCAATAAATCGTATATTACCAAAACCAAGCCCTACGAATGTTCGCAAAAGAGTCATTCAAGATTTTTAAAAAGTAAAGCTAGCAAAATCTCACTGCCATATATTGAATAAAATCAATTGCAAAAAATGAAAATCTCAAAGGAAAAAGACAATTCAGAACGATTATTTTTAATTTCATTAAGGCAGGTCGACTAAAATAAAAGTTTTAGGAAAATATTAGAAAGAAACACGCTAGAATGTGAGAATACATTCATTGCGAAAAAGATAAAAAAGACTAATTCGCAAGTTCTGAAAAATCAGATAAAAAAATAAGAAACTCAAAACTAAAAAAAAAAATGAAGTAAAAAAGGCAAAGCAGTCGAGGATTAAAATATTCATATCCATTTTCTTGTCCCAGTAAGAAGTAAAAACAGCTCAATTAGGAAACAATAAACAATTTAAAAAAAAAATATGGTGAAAACCTTCACTGAATTTCAAATTTATCGCCAAAAACAAATCAATTAGCAACAAAACGAAACCAAAAACAGCGACCGTGCGCCAAAAGGCTTTTTGTGGTAATAAAACTCAAATTACAAAAAAACGCAGAAAATGTGGACAAAAACCGCAAAAATTGGATTAGTATGTGTACAATTTTATAAAAACACCTCACGTCAAAAAGAGGCCTCCAATTCAAAAATTACCAAAAAGACGTTGCCATATTCACTTATTTGGTAAAAAAAAGGTGGGCTCAAAGATTCAAAAAAGCAGAAAATAATGGAGAAAAGCCAAAAATTGAGAAATATGTGCCAACTTTGCACTCGAAACGTATTATTAGGCTCTTGTGGTATCGACTTCAGATGGTTTTAAATTCAAGCGGAATCGATTAAAACTCACCATTACACAAAACCAAGTTACAAACATAGCTGGCAGATTGCCAGAAAATAATCACAATAACTGGGTAGATCTTCAGTCTAAAAAAACAGTGAAAAAGACAGACCAAAAAATTCATCTTTTCATGAAGGCTGATATTTTATATTTTGATCGAAACTCTGTATAAGTTTTTGCTGCCTTTATTACCTACTCTTAAATAACCTTCATTTAGAGTGACACACTCGCTAGACATTACCTTTTTGAATTAATTTAACGAAAAGATTTCAAAGTGAGGAAGTCATTTTTGAGAGTGCAAGTCACGTGTGGCCAAAAATTTAATCATGCGAAAAACTCGCTCCACTAAGTGTGAAAAATGACGTCACGCACGCACTTCAGTTGAATGTACATGAAAGAATGAACAAAAAGCAGATTTGAAATGATTGTGACGTCATATGGTCGTAACAGAAATCTTGACGACGAAATAAAATAAACCGACAAATGTCGGAAGAATTTCTCTTGAACGACAGGCGAGGCAATTTAATTCATGGTCTTTAGTATAGATCAATTTTTCTTTATGGGTGCAAAAAACCCCCACCGTGATTCGAACGACTGACGTCCCGAACCATGGCCACGCGGACTAACCACTGCGCTACGTGTCACTTAATTTTTCTATGCTGCAACCGATTTTATATTAGCAACAAGCTTTACTTCGGAGCAATATAGATCACTCAAAAATGAAGAACGAAAGCGTGAAAAAGTCACTAGAGAAGTCAAAGAATGTTCTAGAAAAAAAGCGCAAAATTGTCAAGCGAAAAATTTGCATAGAAAAGACACACGTTTACAATAATTGCTATGAATTTCGTTCAAGAGCAATTAAAAAAAATCAAGAGAATGCCAATAATAGCCCCAGCCATCGCTGTGCGGCTATTAACTGAAAAAAATTGAGGCCAAATGGACAAAAAACGGCTAAAAACTATCATCTATATGCGCCAATCTCTCAAAAATTTTTCAAAGTCAAAAAAATCTTTCACTCAACGCAGCGCATGAACAAAAAACTTCTCTTGCTCAGAATAAGTTTGTTCACACGACAATTTTACTCACTTTCACTGTTAAGTCAAAACGCCACCTATAAATGGTACTTCCAGTTTTAAAAAAACCTTAAGAAAACCAATACTCCTCTTCGAGTCATAAAAACCAAACGATCAATAATAGCCTCGGCTACCGCTTTGCGGCTACTAAAAAAATGTCGACGTTTTTTTTAAGTTTTATCAATCATTAAGATCTGTCGAAAATTACTTTATGCTTATGGAGTTTACCTTTCTTAATGTCATAAAATTTGCATTGACGATTATTTGTTATCTGAAGTGTATCTGAAGCGTCAAAAAGTGAAAGTGAAAGATTGATATTTCAAAAGTCTCTTCAATCATCGACTGTCTTTTAAAGTATTTTTCAATGATATCAATTTGACCCCATATCAATCACCCCAACATTAATGTAACCATAAATAGGTTGACTTTAAATTCCTAAACCCCAAATAACATTGGAGGGTTTGAACAACAAATTTTACCTTGATGACGAGATCAAAGTATCCCAGATCTCTTTCACTGGAAACTGGCGTGTAGGGCCTTACAACTAATTCTCCGTCTATTCTGGCTGACAGATAGCAGTGATAGCCTATTGGAAGACCCAACGAATGCCCAGCGGGGATTTTGAATCTGCAAACAGAAATAATTCCAGCTGTTCTCTCTACACAGACTCCATTACTATATCTTAGACCCTTTGCTTCTTCTAGTTTGTTCGGCAATTAATCTCCCACACTTAATCCTCATTTGTAGTTATTTAAATTGTGATAGACGTCAGTACGAAAGCCCGCTAATTAACTTCTTGGCGTGCGGTCAAATGGTCACACTAAAAAGGAACGACAAATAGCACAACAGAACAAATCCTGAAATAAAATCCAAACAATTAACAAACTAAATACCTGATTGTCAGTCTCTCATAGTCAACAAAAGCCAAAAATCAAAACAGCCGTGAGATTACCGGAAAATAGCAGCAAAAACAACTGCTTAGACCTATGATAAACATAGCTGTCAGATTGCCCAAAAATAGCCGCCGTTGACCAGCTTGAAGCACATTGTAATTGAAACAGAACGAGAAAAAAAATTTAGGAGATTAAAATTGACAGCATTTTTCTGTGGCAAATTTACACACCTTATTTGGTGTGTAAATTCTGCAAAATCGGTTACATTTTAAAATTCCACTTAGTTCAGCTTCTAAACTGAAGGCTTTTAAGCATAAAACTAATGCCAGCTAGCAATCGCTTTAATGAACTTTGATAAGCTTATGCATTATGGCTTAATGACTGGGCTTCATCTATTTATCCCATTTCATTTGATTTTGCTCTTCTTACTTTGACCGTATTCACCGCATTGCGTAATTCAGTGCTTGAAAGAACTTAAAATCAATTCAGTTAAAATTGAGTTTATTAAGTCAGAAGTCAAGCGTGAAAATCGTGACTTATGTAAAACGAAAAACGAGATCAAAAGACAAAGCGAATTTTAAAAGGAGAGCGCCTAAATAATAGCCGCTGAGAGGCCGACGGCTATTATAGACAGATAAAACTACAGAAGAGAAGTATGCAAAAGATAAAATTAATACCATTTTGGTTCTGACCTGCATAAAGATACTTGAAAAAAAAATTCATAATGCATAAAGTAAATGAGACCTTAAGCAATAGGGCTTTATGTTAGTTGCGATGCAATGATCTTCAAATACAGATGCAAATTAAAAATAATTGAAGTTATAATCACGCTCTTAGCCTATGAACAGTGAGAAATAACCTCACGCAGAAAAATTTAGTTGCAAAGTAATGCGAAGTCTAAGTTCGCACGAATCATCTATAGGGACGACGTAATAAAAAACTACGAAAACAACCTCGCAGTCGCTTTGCAGCTATTAATAACAACATTTTATTAAATTTTTCACTCTACGAGACCTTAGAAGACGGCAGGCACCAACTTAGTTAAAAACCGATGACAGACAATTAATTAGAAACTTGGTTAATTTAAATTTTCACTCTTGCATTCGTCTTTGAAATTAAGTGGCGTCAATTACATAAAGACTCGTAACAAGAATCAGCTATCCTTAGCTTTCAAACTTCCTATGATTAGAATAACAATTCACTTTTTATAAATACAACTCATACAAGTAGCAAGCAAAATTGAGAACAAATGCAGGCAGCATAAAAATTGAATTAAATTTTCTGAAAACCGATGGTGCCAAAAATAATTACACCAGCAAGAGAACAGAGGAAGAAATCAAAACAGCAGGCAAATTGCCAGAAAATAGCCGTAGAGATCGGGACTTTCAAAAACATGAGGTAAATCATGTGTGACCGGACCTTCATCACACGAATGAACAAAAAACTAGCCCCACCTAGAGTGAAAAAACACATCGTGCACGCGATTCATTCGGAATTGCACGAATGAGTAATCATAAAGAAGAATTGAAGTGATTGTGACGTCATACGGTTGTAACAAAAATCTTGACAGTAAATTATAAAAACAAGAGAAGGCCAATAATAGCTCCAGTACCGCTTTAAAAAACAGCTAATAAAACATTGCATTTAAAATGTATATAGCACAAAAGTTGTTACAACCATTAGATATGAATTGAACCTTTACTAAAATCCCTCAAACCTCAATAGAGAGCATAAGAAAACCTGTCATTATTGGCATTACTATACAAAATAACAGAAACTCGAACAATTAAAAAAAGCCTGCATTAATTTTTTGAAAAAAGTACTTTCAAAGTCGTTGCAACTTTTAGATACGAAAAAAAATTAAAATTTTTAATTAAGCCTCTTCAGATAGCTTGGGTAAGAAATGAAACAACTAAAAAGGTTTAGTAATGCCTCCCGAGATAGACAAGGAGACGTCTCATTAAGAGGCCGAAAGACAAACTAACAGACAAACAGAAAACGAACAAACTCAAAAATATCGAGAACTTTAGAAACAAGAAAAGTAAAAACAGAAAGTTCATGAAAACAAATGATGTTAACGTCCTATAAACCATAAGTTGCACTTCAATTAATTCAGAAAAGATGTTTTCAACATTGGAACCTTTTGAGAGGTTCGGAAAAACAGCAACGATGTAACAATAGAACTCATGTATCACAACACAAGTATTACCCTATAGATGTCCTTGTGTCAAATTCAACAGAAAGAGCAGTAAAAAATATTCTAATAAACTCACGTTCAAGAAAGTCTTTCTCCAAAGCAGACCAAAATTGTTCGAAAACTTCTTTCTCACTCAACAATGAAAGCAGTTTGATATACCTTTAAACAACTTAATTTTCGCTGCTTTTCAAATTTAAGCGTGACCAAAATCACTACTGATTTGATCTCCCATTGACGAAAACTTGAAAAAGTGAACCAATATTAAGACAGCGCCGCAATTCAAAAATATTTGTAAAATTCGCAGATTTGTAAAAAAAAATTGAAGTGTGCAACATAGCCGACAGTATATTCGATAGCTAAATAAACTCCAAGTCTCAAAAAACAATGAAAAAATTAGCCTTAGGGAACTCTCAATTGTCCTCCACTCTTCTAATAAAAGTTAGCAAAAAAATATTATAGAGAAAGAGAAGTTACGTGATTGTGAGATTAATTAAGTCACGTGTGACCGAATTCTATTCACTCAGATGAACAAAAAAAAATTACTCCACTAAGCGGTAACATTCATTCTAAATTGTATGAATGAATGAATGAACAAAAAGCAGATTTTAAGTGATCATGACGTCATATGGTCGTAGCAAGTCTTTACGAAAAAAATAGCAAGATAACTTCGTAAAGAGAACCGTGAAGAGTTCATTACAACTCAAACACTCAAAAGCAAATTCTGCAAAAGCAAAAAATCACAACTTCTGAACAGAAAAAAGAAAAGTACAAAAATTAACATCAATAAAAAAATTCCAAATTGATCAACAAAAAGACAAAAATATTAAATTCTTATACATTCTCTATTTGTGATGACCTCCTAAAAATTTATTCTCATTTATTCACATGATAGATTATACAAATGAAAACCGACTAACGTCGGGCGAATTGCTATCGAACGACTGGCGAGGCAAACAATTTAGAAGGAGGCATAGGCCAAGGAAACTTTCATGGTACAAAACATTCTTTCTATGGATGGGTTCAAACCCACGTCATTCGTTGACATTAACTACTACTCCACACGGGCAATGTACGTTCATCACTTACAACCAGTTTCATTCTTGCAAGACTTAACTTCTCACTACCCGCAATTGAAATCACTCAAAAAAATCACATTCAAGGGTGAAGTCACTCGAGAAATTAAATCGAAATGAGAAATCAAAAATTTTTCAAAAAAGACAGGTATCTTCAACAATCGCTTCAAACTTCGTCCGAGAGCAATTAATATTTTATAACCGCTAAAACTGCTGACAATTAGTTAGAAACATTTCACATTCAAAATAATGCACAAACTGCGGAATCCAAAAAAAATAGTCTCCAGTACTTACGATATTTTTTGACCGAACCGGTGACTATCTATGTGATAGAGGATACAGCAAAGAACAAGAAAGCAAAAACGCTGAAAATCAATAATTCCAATTTTTTTAGGAATTTCGATTTTTTGTCCTAGAAATCTAAATGAACAAAGAGCTATTCTGAAGTGCGCACTAAACGACAGAGATAGAGAAATAGCTTCAAAAATAGACACGACCAAGTCAAGACAAATCAAAAAGCACAGCCAAAACTGCGATAAAAACGGCGAACTAAAATGGTCTAAAGGCTTCCAGACGTTTAGTTACTTATTAATATACTTGAAATTAAACATAACCGCCGTTGACGCATATTGGGATTGGAACAAACAAAGAGAAATTGACAATTTTTTCTAAGTGCCAAGTGTTCTAACTTGGTGCGCAGTTTTAGTTATATTCTGAAACTATACCTATACCAGTTTTTAAACTGAGAGCTATTAAGCTTAATACAAATGTCAGCTAGCAATGGCTCTAATGAACTTAGATAACCTAATGCACTATGACTCAAAGTATCCCATTTTTTTAATTTTTAATTTTGCTCTTTTGACATTGACCGTATTCACTCCATTGCGTAATTAGATGGGTGGAAGAATTTAAAATCCATTCAGTTGAAACAGTGAGTGAAGTCAGTCACGAGTCAAACGTGAAAATGGTGATTTACTCATGTAAAACGAGATTGAAAGGTAAAGCGAATTAAACAAACCAATTTGACTGCATAAAATTAACTTAAAGTGACCTGAAAAAAACCCCAATCATCAAAACTTCTCGCTCGCTTAAAAAAAAATTTTGCACAATTATCTTTCTTGCTGTCTCGGAGTTACAAAAAAAAACAAAAACCACTTTCTCACAATTCCTGCTCAGCCTTAGACTTCTGTTCAGATACTTTAACATCGTGTTTCAATGCCACTAAACAGATTAAACAAAGCCGGCAGATTGTCGGAAAATAGCCGCGATAGACGCTTATGGCCTTCCATGAATTGAAACAACTAAAGAAATAAGATAGGCAGATTCACCAAAAGTCCTTTAGTAGACCACTAGATTTTTTGGTTTAGATACGTACTGTCATTTTTATGATACACATTCGGCCTATAAAGAAAAAGCCCTAAAAGAACTTTTTGGAAATTGATATTCTAAATCAAAAACTCAAGACTAATACTCAAGAATTAGGGCACAAAAGTTTTGCACCATATAATAGAGATAGAAACAGACAGATCTAAATTGAAAAAAAATCGCCTCCGCTAAAAAAGCTAGGTAAAGATTATTCAGCAATAAATTAATAAAGATTGTTGAAATTCATCCCGCAGAAGCCTCTTATTAGGGACCTTTACTGCACAAATAAGTTCCTTTGACCTTAAACAAATTCAAACTAAACTTAAGTTTTAAAGTGCAAAAGTCATTTTACGGAGTGAGGTAAGTCACGTATGATCAAAATCCAATCAAGCAAATAACCTAAAAACTTTTGCTAAAGCGAGTGAGAAATGACGTCACGCGCGCAAATGCCGTTAGTGAGAGGAAGAAGTAATTCAGAAAATTTGACTTTTTCAGCTTTGCTGTGTGAACAAATGAAACAAAAAAAGAGCGTCAGACGACGAAACAAAAAAACATAGCAGGAAAGTCCTGACGTACAATTCAAAGAATTTTCATTGACTAAACAAAAAACTAGACCTAGAACGAACTATGAGGGAATTGGGAAAACCATTTCTAAAAAAACATCAAAAAGTAAAAAAAAAAACAGAAAATCAATATCGAAATGCCGCATGTGTGCAAAAAACCACAAGCGAGAAATGAAAATTTGGTTCAAAACAAAACACTAGGCGTAGAATGAACTATGAATAGATTGGGAAAACCATTTAGAAAAAAAATCCGATCGAGAAAATAGAAAAAACAGAAAAAATCAAAGTGAAATTGCCGCATGTGAACAAAAAACCACCAGTGAGAAAGCGAATTTTTGTTTTCTCACACCATTTTCTCACTCTACTATAAATTTAGAGCGAAGAAATTTCACGCCGCAAAACCACTTGCTTTTTCGCTCCACTTCCTGTTTCGGCGTGACCAAAATCACTACTCTAAATTGACTTCAAAAATCATGAAAATGTGTGAACAGATCTTAAAAAAAGACAGCGCCCCAATACAATTCAAATTCTTTGAATTGTAAAAAATTAGGAGCGCAATAATAGCCGCCTGGAATTGCTGACGCGGCTATCAAAAACACAAGATCACCATAGCTACTCTTTGTTGCATAAAAAACCACGATCGGACAATAATAGCCTCGTTATCACTTCGCGAACACTAATAAAACGATAACGTCCTTGTTAAGAGCGACAATAAGCCATATTGAACAAGATTTGCATGTTAGCTTACAAGCCAATTGTTAACACTCTGGACAACTATCATCAGTTTAAAATCACCTATTAGTCTGCGTGGGTATCAAAAGCTTTAGCTTCGGTGCCTACCTGAACCGCCGGGTATCGGGACTTAATTCCTCTTTATCGACTAGGACAACTGGATACTTGACAGTTCTCTCCTTGAGCAGAACTGGAGTCTTCTTCTTTTTCTTGGGTGACAGTGCCATTTTGATAACTACTGCAGTCGACACAAGCACAACTGCCCCTGCCACACATAGTCCAATGGTGGACAGGTTGTTCATGCTCAACTGAAAGAGCAATCCATCTGCATAGTCATCAATACTCACACTAGGTTCAGATATAATTCAAGCATTGATTCTTATCAGTAAACCCAGAAATTCTAGAATTTGTATAGGAAGATCCGATGAAACCTTATATTACTGGCAGAACGTACACGATAAAAATTTGACAGTCAATGGGGTATGATTGTTGATCCCAGTAAACTAGCAGAGATTAACGAACATAAGTGGAAGAATGTTGTAATCAACAGAATTATATGTTGTTACACAATAACATGTTTTTACGAATTTAAAAACTTACAAAAATGTTTCAGCAAAAAGATTTAACTTGAGAGGTCACTATGCGTTTAGAATTTGCGAATCGCAATTATTCGAAAACTATTTTGGGTCCATTTCCTATTTTTCCTCAAAGTTCTTTCTCGAATTATCAGGACTTAAATTATGCAAATGTGGACAAATAGAAGAAGTCAAAATTGAAACTAAAATAAAATTTAGTGGACAATGAAATATGACTCGGCATTTTGAATGATCGCTCGGTAGTTCAAAAATTACTTCAGTTATAGGTTACGGACCTATTTAACAGAACGATATTACTCTATTGCATTACTCACTCACCGATGCTGCAGAATTGTCAGACATAGTTACACTAAATTGTTCACCTCTCTGAAGCAATGACCCACAACTCAATGTTAAAGTTAAGTCTATACAAAGTAAGTCAATTTGGTACCAACAATGCAGCAACCACTAGAATCCAACTATAACTCAAATATTCGTTCACTTTTGTTCACACCAAAATGGACCAATAAAGTACGTTTAGAAAAGACAAACGTGCAAATACATGCAAGCTACATTTAAATTTTGAACAAATTTACGTACTAAAACGCATGTTTATTTAAAATTTCTGTAAATCTTTCTTTCTTTTTACAAAAACCAGCGATTTCTAAGTCTTGACGTTGAATCTGGTCCAAAATCAAATCAACCGCGTCGTTTAAATCTATTCGAAAACTTTTTGAACAAACAATTAATTCAACTTTAGCATCATTCTTACAAATTATCAATATAGCATATAAGTATTTTTCACTATCGAGCAAAATTTCTGACAACACGCATTGTTTCAGCATCACTGCACAAATTTTCAGGCAATTTTTCATCTTTGTTCAACAAAGTCTTATTAGCACCAGCTTTCAATAACATCAAACAAATGTCAGTATGATTTCCTTCACAGGCCAAATGTAAAGGTGAATTTCCCTCGGAGTCCGTAACATTGACTATTTTTCCACGGTTTTCTTCGGACAACATTAGCTGAACAACTTTAACATGACCAAGAGTTGAACATCTATGCAGCGGTGTAGCTCCGTGATTGTCTTGAACAGACATTTCAGCCCCTGCTGTGACCAAAAACTGAACAACCTCAATTCGGTTTTTAGAACATGCATAATGCAGAGGTGTTTGACCGGTTTGATTTTGGGAACTCAGATTGATGATGAATGGTTTAAGTATTTGTAATAACTCGACGTTTCCAGTGGAAGCGCAAACATGTGCACACGTCCAATCAGCATCATCAGGTTGGCACGCATCAAAACCTGCGATCAAAAAGGGAATGAATAGTTAACAGTTGGGTCAGTTCTCGAAGCTAAAAATGCTATAATTTTTACAATATAAAATATTGACTCCGGCTTTTGGAATTTATTGAACCGTGCTATCAATCTTCAAAATGCATTTTACAAAAAACTAGAAAATGAGAGCCCTATTTTTTGGAGAAACATTTTAAAGGACAATCTAAGGTTTCAAATCTAAAGCTAATCTCCGATGCCTTTACAATTCTAGACGCTTTTAACATTAATAGCTGATATCGAAAGCCAATTAATAAACACATGGTATCAGAGGTATCAATTCTCTTCACAGGATAATACTTTTTATCCTTAAATAATGATGCAATTGACTTTAGGCTCGCAAAACCTTGAATTAAATGCACTGCCTGATTGATAATCAATAAGTTGTTATAGGTAGGCCGATTTTAGTGTGCAAGGCTAAAAAAATCAAGCGGGATAAAGAGTTTAAAATTCCCCGGAGTTTTGACAATATAACATTTGACAGGCCATATTATACTGAGTTACAATAAGCAAGAAGGGACAAGACGAAAAACCGGATTAATTATATCAACTTTTCTGCTTTGATTTGACTCCGAATTGAATAAAATTTACGTGAGAGATAATGAGAACTCGAAGAAACGGATTTCATTTGCCGCTTAAAAGTAGAGGCAAGGCAACAATCAAGTACTTGTTCTTTGTAATTGCAGTCAGGTGAATTATTACGCTCAACATTTTAAAAATTTTTACAATCATATAAACAGTTTTTCCATTAAGTTAGCTAACGTCTATCATTGGTAAATTATTCCTGAATATCATTTATCAACGATTATGAAACTTCAACTATTAGGCTTTGAGTAAAAAATAAAGTACATTGTCGTCAGAATAAAAATGGTAGTTCAATTTCATTTTTCTGAATCTTCCAATAGCAGCAGATAGCAAGAAAAAAGAAGAGCAACTAAGATCGATCATCGCTGCACGCCATTTGAAATTATCACCTCTTTAGAATAACAACCGTTAATAGAAAATTTGTGAGAGCAGTTACAAAGATAATGTAAACAAAACAGTAGTACCACGGGTTTCAGAACCACACTTTTTCATTTCAAAAATGCTCAATTGTATCAAAAACCTAAAAAGATGTAAATCAATAAACATTGCACATTTCGATTCGTCTAATAAACATACATTGGATAAAACTTCAGGGTCAAGATGAGGCATGTTAACTAACGGCATCAAAATGCACTGCTCAAATTCCTTCGGGAAAAAGCGGGCTTGAGATGAAAAACTAATCATTTCTACAAACAATTTAGAATATTGGAGAAGGCAGTTTTCGAACTGAGTTTTCAGTTAATTAATTCACGAGGTACAGTAAGAAGAGGTACACCACTGCGAAAAAATCGAAGTACTCACTTTTGGAATCAACGAAAAAAATGGTCTTCAGAAGATAGATTTTTGCATAAAAAATCTTTTGATCATCTTCATTTTGGCTAGTTCTACAACTAAATTTTCCATTTATGATCTGATACCGACGTCACTTTTACGGTTGACATAACTTCAGATAAACAGCTGCGCTTAGCCTAGAAAGTGGTCCAACTATCCCAGCAATATTGGTTGTAACTAACGAGAAAAAATGCAAACGCTATTGAATCGAACTTTTCCAACTATGGTATATTTCTCACTGGTTTACAGGTTCTTTTCCGTTTATGTACACCCCCGCTTAGTGGTCGCCTATTATTTCCAGCCCCCCCCCCCCGCCGACGCACACGTCATATTCTTACAATGATTCACTATGTCACGTGCTCTCTAACTGGGGGCGCATAACGTACTGGGGGTGGGCACGAACGGGAAAAATCCGGTTTGCATATCCAAACCTGCAGAAAATCAACTCAATACCGCATGATCCAAATTTGTAACGTTACTTATTAGCGTCTGCGTTATTCGAACGCAACTGGATATTATCACCTATAGTGAACGCCTTCCTGGTGGTCCTGTAGGTGTGTGCAATCTGCATACTGAGCTGAGATTCACTTGAAAATAACATTTAACCAGAAAATTTTCTCGTAGCTCAATTGATAAATTGACCGGAGAAAATTTTCCGACAGCTGCTCACTTAATTAGGTGTCCTTTGTTTTTTCGTTTCGCAGTGAGAGCATTTAGGAATCTTGATCAGCAGAGCATCCTAATAGTGATATCCCATAGTTTGGTACCTTAGTGGACGTCTCGATGGCGGTGCTGTATAAGGTCTGTACTAAGTGCATACTGAGCTGAGATTCACTTATAAAAAATACATTATAACTAAAAATATCTTACTCAATGCTCGGTTGATAAATCGACCGGTGAAAAACTTCTTGGTCGGAACCAGTAGGGCTCCAGCTTTGCCGCCCGAATTCATAGTGCTTTCCAATAGTTTCGGGCACTGTCGTCTTGTATAAGAAGTATACTATGTGCATACTGAGCTGATTAACCCGAAAATTACATAACACTGGGAAATTTCCTCTTAATGTTCGGTCGATAAACTTACCACAGAAAATAATCCCAACCCTACAACTGTCTTCTTTTTGTTATGCTCGATTTAAAAGCGCGCCCTGAAGAACCCGACTTTGCGCGCATCCTAATAGTGCTCTGATATTTCATAAGCTTGGGCCACTCTGCTTTATGGCGGTCCTGTGTAAAGGGTGCATTACATGCATACTGAGCTCAGATTTGTATAAAAATCACATTACTCTGGAGAAAAAGAAATCATTGGTCGTCTGATTAAGTGACCCGAGAAAAAATCTCTGGCTTAAATTTACCTGGAAAACCTGCTGAATTTATACTTGAATAGTTCAGACAAATGTCCCACCTAAACTACACCTAAAATTGCCTGAAAAATTCAGGTCTCACTGTCTGAATTTGCCTGAAAATTACGTGAAAAGGCACTTGAAAACTCAGGTAGTTTTTCTGATTCAGGTCTTTTTACCTGAATATCACCTGAGAGTTTCAGGTTTGTTTCAGCTGCTTTGCTCAGGTGATATCTGAACCAGAAAAGCCACCGTCACTTTTCAGGTGTCTTTCTCAGACAAGTTCAGGTAAAAGTTCAGCCAGTGACGCCCGAATTCTTCAGGTAGCTTTAAGTGTAGTTCAGGCGGGATCAATTTGCCTGAACGATTCCATATTTCCAGGTAAAATTCACAACTTTATTTGGAGTGTTCTCACTATATGTTACTGCGATAAAAATCAAAGCGTCGGCGCGAGTACTAAAATAAGGCATGTCTTTAATTATGCCATACAAACAAATTCATGTAGAATTTACAGAGCAGACAAATATCAGCGGAACAATTTTTGCACACTGCAGAAAAATCTTTATATGATTTTCAGAACTTAGAAACCCTTTTACTTCGACCTTTGAACAAAATGCATTAAAAAACTCATGCACAATGGAGTTACGTCTCCTCACGTAAATTTCGAGAAAACAGACTTCGCAGTAATGTGTCAAATTCTAAGAACCGCTCGAAGAAATAAAAAAACCAGCGCTTTAGAGGCAACAATACGACAAAAATATTAAAATATTTTGCATCTTCTTTTCCCCCCTACCAATATACGAACAGCTACTCTTGAAAAATGAACTTGATAAACTTCCACAAATAATATTTGAAAACTAGAGATCATAGTACCAGCTTGAAGTAACTGTTTGACGATAGATACAGAACCACCCAAGCACGCCCACATTAGAGCCGGTCGGCCACTTTTAGCAAAACTCAAAGCATCATCTGGATGTTCCTTCAATACCTTTGAGACCAAGTCAGACTTATTTTCCAAACAATAGTCGCAAAATTGATCGGAAGCAACAGTCATCTGAAAGTTAAAAATCCAAATTGGAATAAATACTTCAATTCGATCACTAGAGACCCCAGGGTAAGATTTCATCGGTCAGAAAACTTAGAGGCGAGCTTAGTTTGAAAGATTGAACCTAGACTTAAAGCAAAAGCCTATTTTTTGCCCTAAACTTGGTGTCCTAATTTAGGACACAATATTTAGGGCAAAAAATTAGACTTCGTTAGAAAGAAATCTGGTCCAGAAATGAAAAAATTGACACGTGGCAAATGAACAAAGACCGGAAAGCAAGAAAATTTTAATTTAAGTGCATAATCAGTCGGTTTCCACAGCTTAGTATAGAATTCTGTGCGGAGCACTGAATAACATCAGGGTAGGGAACATATAGCAATTGAAGGTATTGCACCTAACACCGGGAACTAAAAATAACATTCGTATCCATCCACCTTCAGTGCACCGGGGCTAGGGGTATAGGCCGACACACAAATTAGAAGACACGCCAATAGGCCGACAGATTTCATCAAAACGACGTGAAGACCAAAATCGATACTGTGCAATTTAAATAGTGTTATTAGAAGCGTCGACTTAATTATGTTCGGCCGTAATAATTTGTTCGGTTGTGATAGATTCATATCAAGTCCCACGCGCCGCTGAGGCATGGCCAAATTAGCTAGCAGTAATAGCCAATTAATTTAGCTCTCCATACTGATACCAATTAGAAATCAAATGGGATTAAAATCAAGGTTATTAAAAATCGGTGACAAGTGTTGAGGGTTTAATTTATGATGGAAACAAAGAAATTACATTCAGTCCGGAAAAGTTAAGTTAGGGTAAAATATCAGTTTGGCACTGTTTAAAAAGGAACTTGCAGTAAACCAGTTCTTTCACTCTTGTCCCCATTTTAATGGTGGAAAGTTCTGCATCTTTATGCCAAATATTTGACGTTGGAAAAGGTGCGAAATACGGGAGAAATAATTGTTTGTTCTAACCGAAGCAGAGAATTGATCAAGGGTTCAACTGAAAACAGAAATATGAATAACTTTTGTGAGGCTAAAGGTAAAGAAAATCGAATGCTTTCAAAATTTCAACTTAGACATATCAATCTTTATCAATGGATTCATTGTTCACAGTTCAATATATATTCAAAGTTTTACTTAATTTTAGCATCAAGATAAGAAATTTGGCAATTTAGGCAAACTTTCCATTAAGGTAGCGACAGAGCTGCTTTGCTAAATAAGAATGCCTTTGATGCAGTGGAAAAAAAGAATGGTAGCGAAGGTACTTTTGATTTTGGCAGGAGTTAGTATATCGTTTGGTAAAATTTATTCTCGATGTTGAAGCAGTTTTTTTGCCGTTGTGATATTTCTTGAATAATGTTACAATGTTTTATTGGCCGTAGGCATGATTGACGGTCAAAGATGCAAAAAATTTAGCAGTATTAGGTTTGAAGCCAAATTGCTGAGAGGTTAGAGCTCGTTTTTATAAGACTCTGGAAAACAAAATTCAATACCAGAGCTTCCATCATTACAAAAAATTGCAAAAAAATAAAACCTCTGAGAATAGAGAACTCGTACTCAAAAATGGCTGTCCATTTAAACGACGGCAAATAGCCTGTCTTCAGAATTATTTTGCAATGGCAGAGTAGAGTTTTTTTGAAAAATCAGGCTCAGGAAGATGAATTAAAATTTTTAACAAAAACTATTAAGTTCTATTGATTTTGAAAAAAATTCAAGTTATATTCGCAGATAGGCAT